>NC_136266.1:176664546-176672046 GCF_964187855.1 Myxine glutinosa | reverse complement strand
ACACAGGCATACACACACACAGTCATACACACACAGTCATACACACAGTCATACACACACAGTCTTACACACACATACACACACACACACACATACACACACACAGGCATACACACACAGTCATATACACACAGTCATACACACACAGTCTTACACACACATACACACACACACACATACACACACAGGCATACACACACACAGTCATACACACACAGTCATACACACAGTCATACACACACAGACACACACACACAGTCATACACACACAGTCATACACACACAGTCATACACACAGTCATACACACACAGTCATATACACACAGTCATACACACACAGTCATACACACAGTCATACACACACAGTCATACACACACAGTCATACACACACAGTCATATACACACAGTCATACACACACAGTCTTACACACACATACAGACACACACACACACACACACACACACACATACACACACACACACACACACACACACACACACAAAGTTACACACACAGACATACAGACACACACACACTTGTAGTCAACGTGTGGCCCTGAATGGGTTTCTCTCATCTCCTCTTCCTGTTCAGGCTGGAGTTCCCCAAGACAGTGTTCTGGGCCCTGTGCTTTTTCTGGTCTTCATCAATGATCTCTCCGACTCTCTGGAAAATCCTCTCGATCTCTTTGCTGATGACTCCACTCTCTGCCACTCCATTCCTCATCCCTCAGATCGGCAGTCTGCAGCCTCCTCACTCTCTGCAGACCTGGACAAAATCACAGACTGGGCAAACATGTGGAACATGTCTTTCAATCCTGACAAATCTCACACTCTTACGATGTCTCTCCGAAAAGATCGACTGGACAACCCTCCCATCCACTTTCTGAATAATCCTCTCCAATAAGTTCTGTCACTCAAGCTTTTGGGTCTCACTATCTGCCATGATCTTTCCTGGGAAAACCACATTTCAAATCTGGCCTCCAAAGCCAGTCGCCGACTGGGCATCCTCCGTCGTGCGAAGTCCTTCCTTGGCACACCTGAGCTCCTCACCACACACAAGGCTTTCATCCGCAGCTCAATGGAATACTGCTCCCCCCTCTGGGCTGGTGCTCCTGCCTCACACCTAGCTCGTCTTCAGGCTGTTGAAACCAAAGCATTCAGAATCATTGGAATCTCCTGCGATGAAGCTAACTCCAAGGGCCTCTCACTCACTCACCGCAGGCAGGTTGGTGGTCTTTCCGTCTTCTACCGACTCCTTTCTGGCCTTGCTCCCCCTGCTCTCTCTGGGCTCTGTCCCCCAAATATTCCTACAGGTCGCACAAGATCTGCCTGCAACCCTCTTATGGTTAAACTGCCAAAATCAAGACCCTCTGCTCACCTTCACTCCTTCATTCCTCTTTTCTCCCTCCTCTGGAACAAACTCCCTTACTCTCTTCAATCCCACTCCACCCTCCAGGTCTTTAAAACAGCTGTTCACCACCATCTCTTATCTTCTCCCATCCAAAACCTTGATCTTTTCTACCCCCGCTAATTTCACCCCAAATCCACTTTTAAAAAATACCAACTTCTGTCCTGGAAGTCCTTTGTGTCCTTGTGTTTTATACTTCTCCCACCCACCCCCCCCCCCCTTCCGACGCCTCCTCCCCCCAAGCCCTCTCCCTCCCACACTTCTCCCTGCTCTCAAATGTTGTGTTTGTGTGCTTCCCCTTCTCTCCCCATCTTGTCTTCCGCTCCCTCTTTTTGTATATTTTGTTTGTCTGGTTGATTTGTTTGTGAAATAAATGTTAGCTCTTTCACGAGCCTCGATTCAGTATACAACAAAAAAACAAACAAAAAAAAACACAAACACACACAGTTGGAGAACTATGGAGTAATATTCGTCCACTGTCTCAACAAACCTTACCGATTGTAAGAACAAACATTGAACGAGTCGTTCTCCGTAGACAAGTCTCTTTTTACACATTTGTCTTTCCTCCATCAGTATGGATTCATCGCCCGAGAAGGCAGCCAAGAACACCATGTTCCATTAGTGGGAGTCCAAGTCCCATTAGCTGAATTACCATGAAATCGAAAATCTTGTCATTGCCAGAAAATAAACGAGATTCATGATTTACAAGGTGGCTTTCCACTTCCTGTTCTCCATTTTCACAATTACTAATTATCTTGGTTTATTTGTTGAATATCCGATGACATTGTCCTAAGCAGGTTGATCAGCAATATTTTTTGGACAGTGATGTGTGTTGTCGTATTTTGAGACTGTGTACGACTAGTAACAGTTAATCTGTGATCTTGGATAACTAGTTCCTTCAGCATGTGTGACATTGTATCACTTTTGGTCACTCGTCACTCCTCTAAAAGCAAGAGACAATATAACAATCCAAACCCTCCCTCTTGCTGGACATTGACTCCTCTTTACGACAAAAGACGACATTGCATCTCTCAGTGCTAACAAAACAAACTGTAGCTGTGATGCGGCACTCGGAGTCCTCATTTTGCAAGTTGTTACCTCCGCCACCGAAGGTCATGTTTTCACCCATGTTTGTTACTTGCCGGGAAAGATTCCGGCAAGTATGTTGATCGGTTGGTTTGTCTGTCTGTCTGTCTGTCTGTTTGTCTGTTTGTCTGTTTGTCTGTCTGCAGACAAGGAAAGTTTGCAACAACGTCTACACCGATGCACGTAGAATCGCCAAACTTTACACACATATTTGTCTTGCCCTGGAATAGACTGTGCCCAATTGATGACGTCATTGGTCACGTGGTTCGGCCGCCATCTTGGAAAAACCGTACAATTTTGCACCTCCATATCTCTGAATGTACTGAATAGAAAAAATTGAGACATGGCTCATTGGAAAGAACTCTCCATGGGGAATAAAATATGTTAATGATGACGTCATAGGGCACGTGGTTCGGCCGCCATCTTGGAAAAACCGAAAAACGTAGCACCTCTATATCTCCAAAAGTGCTGAATAGAAAAAATTGAGACATGGCTCATTGTAAAGAACTCTCCATGGGGAATAAAATATGTTACTGATGACGTCATCGGTCACGTGATTCGGCCGCCATATTTGTCCAAAATGGCCGATAAAAAAGTAAATTCCGGCAAGTCCTCGGTCTCTGACCGAATTTTCATTTGTCTGTTTGTGTGTCTGTATGAGTGTCTGTATATTTGGCTGTTTGTCTGTCTGTTTTTTTGGTTGTGAGCCGTATATCTTTAAAAAGCTATGGACGGATTCGGATGGAATTTGGTGGACAGGTTGGGTGTGTGACAAGGACGAATTGATAAAATTTTGGTGAAGATCCAGATCCATATAATCAAATTATTTAATAGTTCGTCACTATTAAAATACAGGGCCAAAAACGATATATAGCACAAGCACGATATCTCAAAAAGCTATGGACGGATTCGGACAAAACTTGGTGGACAGGTTGGGTATGGGACAAGGAATAATTGACTCGATTTTGGTGAAGATTCGAATCCGGATCAGATCATTTTTAAGTGCTTCTTCATCATAGAGTGATCGGGCTAAACGTATATATAGCACGATATCTCAAAAAGCTATGGACGGTTTCGGACAAAACTTGGTGGACAGGTTGGGTATGGGGCAAGGAAGAATTGATTCTATTTTGGGGAAGATTCGGATCTGGATATGAGTATTTTTTTAATTTTTAAAGTGATTCTTCACCATTGAGAGATGGGGCCAAAAACGATATGTAGCATGATTTTTCAAAACGTTGTGGAAAGATTATAACAAAATTTGGTGGATGAGTTGTGTAGATGACAAGAACAAGCCAGTTCGATATTGGTTCAGGTCCAGGATGCAGATCCAGCCTATCGGTGGGATACAAAACGTAAACTGTTCCGCCTGGCCGAGCTATCCCCTCCATCCAGTGCCATTCTAGTTTCTTCCATGTTCTTTCACCTTGTGTTTCACAATAATATGACGTATGAGGGAAGGTTTTCATTGGCGGAGTCATTTCTGGAAGCACAATAACATGAGATACAGGAAAAGGCAATTTGTTCCAGCCTTATACTCCCACAATCCCACATCCGCAACACTAGAACACATGAATTCCTACGCCAACAATAGCACAACACACAAGAAACACACCAAAAAGTGCTCCACAAATGGAGACCACCAACAACCACACTTAAACATCCTAACACCATTAGAATTGTTTGGTCCTTTTGTGTGTAATATAAGTAAGGCAGAGGAATTGTAAGGGGGAAAAAACACATACATACACACACACACACACACACACACACACACACACACACACACACACACACACACACACACACACACACACACGTGGTGAAGGAAAAGCACAGCCTGGCTGATGCCATGCACACCCACACAACCTGGTACAAATATGCACGGGGCAAGCTTGGGATGGTATAAGATGCACAACACTTTAACTCAGAATGCACAAACATGGTTTCTCTCCGTGCATGTATCAATTTTGTGTCTGCAACAGTGGGTTTCAAAATACATTTCTCAACTAATACAGAAATCAGATTATCAACCAGACTTCAACGAGTCAAACAAGGAAGCACAATGTTGGAGAAGGTCCCATCTTTTATAAATAACGTTCTAAATGAACTGTAACAAATAGGAACAAGCTTTTGTGTAACAGTAACATAACATATTAAACAGTGACATCATAAAGGTTGTTGACTGTGTTCGATTGGATGACTGTGCTGCAGAGGTTGGATGATTGTGGTTGAATGGCTGCAAGCCTTGATACACCACACGCCTACCTCGCAGATAACTTAGTAAAACTAATCATGAATCCTTTTTATCACTTCTTGGAATTGATTTTCATTCCAAACAATGTCCGAGGTTTGAGGACTTTGTTAAAATACTACGGGTTAATATAGTCCTGGAAAAACAAGAATATGTCCTCGTCAAGAACAACCCCCAGCCACACCTTAAAAATGGGATGTGTAGATTTTACATTTAACTAACTAATTAACTTTACATGAATTATGGTAGTAGAGATGGTAAAGTGTATATAATAATAAAAATAGCACTGCGGGTCCTGAAGCTCACCTGGATCAGGAGCAACAGTCACTCAACACCCCTTACCCTCCTCACAGACCTCCGCAGACCCTGATATTTTGTAATGCCGTGAACAAAATTTGGTACATCATGGGACAATGAAGGTTGTGGTCAAGTTTCATTGAAATTTTTTGTGTAGTTTCGGAAAAGAGAACAAATACTTAGTTTGGAGGGTCAAAACACCCCTACAGTTCCCCTTATTGAGTGCAGATTGTGATGCGGTAAATACCCATCATTAGGCATCAGATATGAAGCTTTTGGTCAAGTTTCATCAAAATCGTGTGTGTAGTTTCAGAGAAGAGAGCACATTTTTTGGGGGGGGTTGGGGGGGGGGTGTTCAAACCTCCCCCCACCCCCTCAACCCCCCACAAATCCCCTTAATGAGCACAGATTTTGATGCGATCAATACACCTTCGTTAGGCATCAGATATGAAGCTTTTGGTCAAGTTTCATCAAAACTGTGTGTGTAGTTTTAGAGAAGAGAGCACATACTTATTTTGGTGGTCAACCCTCCCCCCCGCCCCCCCCCCGTAAACCCCCTCGATGTGCACAGATTTTGATGCGGTCAATAAACCTTAGTTAGCCATCATATATGAAGCTTGTAGCCAGGTTTAATCAAAATCGTGTGCTTGGTTCATGCGATAATGACTGAAGTGTTTACAGACTCACTCACTCACTCACTCACTCACTCACTCACTCACTGACTCACTCACTCACTCACTCACTGACTGAGTTGCCTACGGACACTGCTCGATCACATATGTTCATCGGACTAGGTTATGTTCGTAGAAGTGTAGAAGATAAGTGTAACAATCTTTCAAATGTAAAATGTACCTTAGACTACAGAAAAAAAGAAGAACCCAGTAGACAATTGAAATATTCAAAATGGCGGCCAAAATCCAAGGTGGCTGCCGATATCAAGTGTTTGTATCAAGAGCAAAAACACTCCAGTTTCTAAAAATAGATTCCGGCAAGTATGTTGATCGGTTGGTTTGTTACTTGCCGGAAAAGATTCCGACAAATATGTTGATCGGTTGGTTTGTCTGTTTGTCTGTCTGTCTGTTTCTCTGTCTGTCTGTTTGTTCGCAGTACTACGTCTACAGTCTACACCGTTGCATGTAGAATCGCCAAACTTTACGCACATATTTGTCTTGCCCTGGAATAGACTGTGCCCAATTTTTAACTCTCTCGGCCCAAGGCCTCCATTATCACGTCATAATTTGATAATTTGACAAGTACAAAACTTCATCCAATCAAGATGCAATTTCTTGAGCGACATGACGGCATAAACTGGTGGAGAAAAAAAAAATGATGACGTCATCAGTCACGTGGTTCGGCCGCCCTCTTGAAAAAACCGAAAAACTTTGCACCTCTATATCTCCGAAAGTGCTGAATAGAAAAAATGGAGACATGGCTCATTGTAAAGAACTCTCCATGGGGAATAAAATATGTTAATGATTATGTCATTGGTGCCTCCATTATGACATCATAATTCGACAAGTACAAAACTTCATCCGATCAAGATGCAATTTCTTGAGCGCCATGTCGGCATAAACTGGTGGAGAAAAAAAGAATGATGATGACGTCATCAGTCACGTGGTTCGGCCGCCATCTTGGAAAAACGGAAAAACTTTGCACCTCTATATCTCTGAAAGTGCTGAATAGAAAAAATTGACACATGGCTCATTGTAAAGAACTCTCCATGTGGAATAAAATATGTTAATGATGATGTCATAGGTGCCTCCATTATGACATCATAATTCGACAAGTACAAAACTTCATCCGATCAAGATGAAATTTCTTGAGCATCATCAAGGAATAAATTAGTTTAGAAAACAAATAATGATGACGTCATCGGTCACGTGGTTCGGCCGCCATATTTCTCCAAAATGGCTGACAAAAAAGTACATTCCGGTAAGTCCTCGGTCTCTGACCGATTTTTCATCTGTCTGTCTGCCTGTTTGTCTGTCTATTAGTGTGCAGTACTACGTCTACATCGTTACACATAGCATCACCATACTTTACACACATATTTGCTTTGCCCTGGAATAGACTGTGCCCAATTTTTAACTCTCTAGGCCCAAGGACAAGCTCAAGGTCACGCAAAACGATGGTCACCCAATCATTTGCACCTCCCAATTGAAGCCCCGCCCTTAGGGTGGGTAACGTTGCTAGTAATACTGTATATAATAGCGATACAACAATTTTTACCACTTTGCTTTGAAGAACGGGAATGAAGGGAGAGGAGCGTGTTAATATGTCTCATTGAAGGCTTTGGGTGGTGAGGGGGCATGAAGCTAGATTTTAATCTTACAGCTGCCATGTTGGTGTTCGCCGTCACTGTGATGCGAAGCGAAAAAAGCCTCGGAGCTGTCACATTCACAATCGCTATGTCGTATGTACTCCCGATACATGTTTTCTTCATTGTAAAAACTA
>NC_136266.1:176417046-176659546 GCF_964187855.1 Myxine glutinosa | reverse complement strand
ATTTGCCTAAGTCACAAGATTTGTGCTCAACAGGTTTCATTTAAAGAAATCTATAAAGGGCATTTGATCTCCGTAGATTTTCTTTATAATACCCAAAAGATTATCGTAGTGAATGTTTATGCACCGTGTGACCCAATGGAGAGGAAAATTTTCTTTTCCACTCTGCGGGATTTTGTAAAAACTCTGGACCCAACAGCCTTTATCTGTATCGCGGGAGATTTTAATTGCACAACTTGTCCGTCAATTGATAGGAATGGTCATGAGCCTCATGTTGCCTCTACGAAAGCTCTAGAGGACACCATCAACATCTTTCGGTTTAAGGATGTGTGGAGATCACAACACCCACTCTCACGCTGTTATACATGGTGTAGATGCAATGATGGTATTATGTCAATGGCAAGGCTGGACAGATTCTATGTGAACAAGCCAATGTTGAATGTGGTGTCTGTCTCCAAAATTTTACCAACTGGATTCACAGACCACAGTTTAATCTCAATGTCCTTTAAGTTACCCTTTCCACCCGGTGGTAGTGCTTACTGGTCTTTGAATACTCGTCTCTTACATGACAAGGAATTTAATGAGGCCTTTCACGTCGTGTGGGAGAAAATTCGCTCCTCCAGACCTGAGTATGATAGTCTCCGGCTGTGGTGGGACATTGCAAAATCCCAAATTAAGAATTTCTGTCAACAATACAGTGCATACACCACCAAAATCCAATCAATATCAATAGATCAGTTAAAATCTGAAATTATATCGTTAGAACAGAATGTTGACGAGGTTGGGAGAGGTGCACGTGACCAACTAATATGGGCAAAGAAAGCAGTGCTGGAGGAAGCGGTACGGCAACGGGCGATGGGTGCCTTGGTCCGAATGCGAATGAGCTATTTAACTCTGGACATGCCAAACAAAGAGTTCTTTAAGTTAGAGTCTTCCCTCAAAAGGTCACAACAAATTCATACTTTACTCACTCCCAATGGGTCGCTGGTGACCTCTCAGCAGGCGATCAGGTGTACTCTGAAAGGGTTCTATTCTAACTTGTATTCTCCTCAGAACGTGGACAATGAGGTGATACGAGAGTTAACTGCTGGGCTTCCGAGTGTCGAGGAGGATGAGCGATGCATGCTCGATTCCCCAATTTCGGCTGATGAACTTGAAGCAGCTGTGCGGAGCCTGAAAGATGGGAAAGCTTCTGGAATAGATGGCCTGCCCACAGAATTCTACAAGACCTTCTGGGCCCTTGTGGGACCTGACTTACTCGATGTACTCGATGAAAGCATACGTGTCGGAGAACTTCCAATGTCTTGTAGACGAGCAGTCGTTTGTTTGCTACCAAAAGCTGGGAATCTTCAACTGGTTGATAACTGGCGACCTGTCTCCTTATTGTGTGTTGATTACAAGATTTTCTCTAAAGTACTTGCTAATCGTATGAAGACTGTGATCAGTTCAGTTATACACCCGGACCAGACCTACTGTGTGCCTGGAAAATCTATTTATGATAATATTTTTTTGGTAAGAGATATTATTTCATGCAATAAGTTCCTGCGTGACGATTTTGGGTTGCTGTTTCTTGATCAAACTAAGGCCTTCGATCGTGTTGACCACAAGTACCTTTTTTCTGTCCTGAAAGGAATGGGGTTTGGTGAAACTTTCACCTCTTATGTGAAACTCCTGTATACTAATACTCAATGTATGATGAAGATCAACAATAGGTTATGCTCTCCCTTTCCTTTCCAACGGGGTATTCGCCAAGGTTGCCCCCTCTCTGGGCTTCTATATATAGTCGCCCTTGAACCACTCCTTCGGTCTATTAGACAGCAAATACCTCAGGGAATGAGAAGTATAGAAGGAGCAGAATTTGTGCAGACGGCTTATGCTGATGATGTCTGTGTTTTGATTAGAAGCTCCAATGATGTCTCTGCTTTACAACGTTGTATGCGAGATTTCTCTGCAGCCTCTTCCGGTGGGATCAATTGGAATAAAAGTACAGCATTATGGTGTGGCAAAGGCAATCTCTCTTGTGTATCACCACCCTCACTCCCACACAACCTGGTCTGGAGAACGGACGGGGTTAAATATCTTGGAGTGCATATCGGTAATCGTGAAACAGAAATGAAAAATTGGGAAGGAGTGTTGGAGCAAATTATGCACAGATTGAAAGCATGGGAAGGACTGCTGAGGTCCATCTCCTATCGAGGCCGTACCCTTGTCATAAACAATCTGGTTGCAACAAAATTATGGCACAGAATTATTGCTTTACAGCCATCAAACCAACTAATTATGGCTACTCAGCGAATGCTAGTAAACTTCTTTTGGAGTGGCTACCATTGGCTGAGGCCTGAGATATTGTACTACCCCCGGAAGGAAGGTGGCCAGGGCATTGTTGATATCTCTGGTCGGGTTGTGGCCTTTCGGCTGCAGTCTCTGCAGAGACTACTGTTCGCTGAACAGCTGCCCTGGCGGCCCTTTGCATTTTTTCTGTTACAACAGGCTGGTAGACTGAGATATGATCGGCAGCTTCTTTTGATAGACCTCGAGCATATAAACTTTGTCTCTCTTCCGAGATTCTATCAGAGTTTATTGGACACTTGGAAAAGGTTTGACGTCCACCGCTTCCTTGAGGGCTATAATTGTCGAATGTTCCTTCAAGAACCCCTTTTCTTCAATAACTTTTTTCCTGGTATCCCTCATAGCCATGCCCTGATTAAAAAATTTATCCAAGGAGGGATTAACAAAGTATGTGATCTGAGAGATTCATCTGGAGTTAAGTGGAAACCTGCTGGTTTGGTGGCAACCTCAGTTGGATCTCGGTCTGTCCGACTTGTAGACCAAGTTGTACGTATAGTCATAAGAAAATTTAGACAGCTAAACATCGGCTGGGAAGGTGTTGGTAACATTGAGGACTTTCGGTTAGGTTTCCCTGAAATCAAAGTGCTCCTTTCGTCTTCTCTTCAGCCGGAGATTGAACATACCCCCCCTTTTCATCTTGTAACTAAGATTGGAATCCGTGATCTCTCTCGACAAAATAAGAATGTACCCCTCTCTGGGAGAACACGAGTAGCTTTGTGGTCTCTCTCTCTCTCTCGATATCTCTCTCTCTCTCTCTCGATATCTCTCTCTCGATATCTCTCTCTCTCTCTCTCTCTCTCTCTCTCTGTCTGTCTCTCTCTCTCTCTCTCTCTCTCTCTCTCTCTCTCTCTCTCTCTCTCTCTCTCTCTCTCTCTCTCGATATCTCTCTCTCTCTCTCGATATCTCTCTCTCTCTCTCTCTGTCTGTCTCTCTCTCTCTCTCTCTGTCTGTCTGTCTCTCTCTCTCTCTCTCTCTCTCTCACACACACACACACACACACACACACACACACACACACACACACACACACACACCCTGCATGCAAAACAAACAGGATGACAGTTTATAACTGTATTGATATTTGAACCCTGGTCAAACAGCTCGAAGGTGAGATTGCAAATCACTAAGCTACCCTGTCAGCCCATATGATATATAGGTCCTTCAGGAATCTCAAAATCTAAAATAAGAATATAAGACAGGTGCATTAAAGTCACATCACAACCAAACAAAATCACATAATTATCCCATGGAGGTTCACGGGATATTGAAATATTTAAAACTCTGATTTAATGGGACATTGTTTTGTGGGATAATTGCATATTGGATCTACAAAAATCTCAGAATTTGTCTTGGGAAAATTATTCAATCGTCTCTTGACAATATGTACAAATAACTGCGGTATAATCCGAACTATCTCCAAATATTTGAAAATCTGCTCAGTTACAAGTACCTTTCCCCACCTAATGCAACAAGTGTTGATGGCCCTAAATCAATGTATTGAGTCTACTTTAAATAACCCTCAAAACAAGACTCATGGTGTGCTTTAGATGTATTTAAAGTTCGTTTTTGTAAGTGCTGCGTTGTCGTGTAATCCATCTTTTTAATGGAATATTTCAGTGTCTTTGGATTCAATTAAAAAACTTTGTGTCACGTGATACTCACCATGCCATTGCATTTCTCGTCCCTCTCATTTTTCATCTCTTTATATTCTACATGCTGTGTGGCCAGATCGTGTCCTGAAAGTGACTGTACAAGCAAAAATAGGGGAAGTGACTTGGAGGTGATCCTGATTCCTCAGTACACAGGTAATGGAGTGAATTTGTCTGGGCGGAAACCTCTTGTATCTAACGAGAATATAATCAGATTTTCAAGAATCTGTCATGTATATGATATCGATTTGGAAACTCTTGCTTACAGTGCTGCACACAGTTTAACATGGCGGCCCATTTGGAGATGTGATCTTTTTTTTGGTCGTCAGCCGGAATAAAACTCACTGAAATGCTTATACATGGGAACAAATGCATAATGTAAACGAGATGCTATTCATAGAATACGTTTACCCTGTGCAGTAAACTTGTTGCGAGACAACTCTTCTATTTTTGAACATTTTTTTCCTTTGATCCAAGATGGCTGCCAGACCACGTGAGCGATGCCATCATAAATTTATATTCTCTAATATTATTGTTGCATAGATCACGCTCAATACATTTCAAACTGATCACACTATGCGTTGTCCCTGTCGAATTATGACGTCATAATTATGGCACGAATGACGTCATCGTTAACGAACACCTATTCCCCAAATGGTTCTTTACAATGAGCCATGTTTCAATTTTGACCATGCAGCAGTTTTGGAGATATAGAGGTGCAACATTTTTCGGTTTTTCCAAGATGGCGCCTGTACCACATGACCTATGACGTCATGATCATCATGAAACTATTCTAAAGGAGGCGCTCCTATGGTGAAAATTTCATGTCCATCACACCATTAGTTGCTGAAATTTTTGAAATAATAATCGGATAAGTGTTGTACTTGTCGAATTATGACGTCATAACGAAGGCACCGATGAGATCATCATTAACATATCTTATTCGCCATGATGAGTACTTGACAATGAGCCAGGTCTCAATTTTTTCCATGGAGTGGTTTCAGAGATATAGAGGTTTGAAGTTTTTCCAAGATGGCGCCTGTACCACGTGACCTATGACGTCATAATAATCATTAAAATATTGTACAGGAGGAGGTGCTCCCATGGTGAAAATTTCATGTCCATCGGACCAACTGTTACCGAGAAAATTTTAAAATGCAGACACGTACCTGAATGCTTAACCCCGCTTTTCGCTTTGTGAGCGAAGGGTAACTAGAATGGGTAATCTAAGATTTCAGAACCTCGCCAGGACTTGTTTTGTGTGGTTTTATAGCATGTATTTTATAGACGCACTCAGATTCAAATTGTACATACTTTATAGACATGCTCACCATCTAATATTGTCCATACTCAATAGACGTACTCACATTCTAATAAATTGTACATACTTTATAGACATACTCACCATCTAATATTGTACATACTTTATAGATGTACGCACATTCTAATTGTACATACTTTATAGATGTACTCACATTCTAATTGTACATCCTTTTTTGGAGGTACTTGGTTGAAAAAAAGGTAACGTGCACCATAAGGTGGTGTTTGTGGTCTACACAATTAGCACATTCCGTGTTGACAAACAAACTTGCAAACGGACCCAAATGTAATACGCTCTTCCTCTGGTGAGGTTAACGAGTAACTGTACAAGACCAGATTGCTCATGGGTGTCAGACACGGAGCAACCCATGCACAATTGTCGAAACGTCACTAAAGTCTGTCCATGTTGGGTGTCATTTAGCAGCTCTAACCTTGGAAAAAGCAAATGGAGTGGAAAAGCAAAGCAAAAGAATGACAAGTGTCATTTAATACCACAAAATGGTCCAAAGCAACAAAAAGTCAAAGGTCAACGCCACATAAAATCGTCAATTTTCATCCAGTTGACCTGAAATTTTAAGAATTTTGCATACTGGGTTACTGAATTATTTCACCACTCAAAACCAAAAGCCTATTATTTTTTTTTAGATCAAAAGGTCAAAGGTCAAGGTTGCATAGAATTGTCTATTTTCATCCGATTGACTGAAAAATGTAACAATTTGCAAATCGGATCATTGAATTGGTTCACCAATCAAAGCTAGAAGCTCATTGTTTTTTTGAAATCAAGAGGTCAAAGGTCAAGGATACATAAATCATCAATTGCTGTCCAATTGATTTGAAATTTGAACACTTTGTATAATGGGTCACTGAATTGGTTCACCAAGGAAATGCTGGAAGCTGATTGTTTTGAGGTAAAAAGTTCAAGGTTGCATAATATCGTCAGTTTTTTTTTTCCTCCCCCACTAATGGTGGACGGAGGTAATGTTTTCACGCCTGTCTGTTTGTCCATTGTTTGTTTGTTTGTGAACAAAATATCTCAAAAAGTTGTGGACGGATTTGAACGAAACTTGTCAGATGTAGGGTATGTCACAAGGACGAAATGATTAGATTTTGGTGAAGATCTGAATATGGATTCGGATATGAGAATTATTTAATTTTTTAAGTGATTCTTCACCATTGCAAGATAGAGCTAAAAACGATACATAGCAGGATAGGATATCTCAAAAAGTTATGGATGCATTTGGACGAATCTTTGGATGGAAATCCAAAACTATGATCTTTTCTACCCTCGTTAACCACTATTCATCCCCTACTCCAACCACAATTCCTCGTTTTCCCTTCCTGAGAGTTTCCTTCTGTATCCATCTTGTCCACCCCATGCATCCTCTCCTGTGCCACATTCCTCCCCACACCCGTTGTTTGTCTGTCTCCCTCTATTTTGGCCTGCGGCCCTGCTGTTGGTGTTTCCCCACTCTCTCTGCTGTTTTTTTTTGTCCTGTTATGTGCTGATATGCTCAGTGTACTTGCACTAACTCTTCCACGAGCCTTGACTATGTATACAAAAAACTCAAAAAGTTATGGATGTATTGGGACGAAATTTGGTGGACAGGTTGGGAGTGTGACAAGGACAAAATGTTTAGGTTTTGGTGAAGAAACCAATCCGGATAGTACAATTTAAAAGTATTTCTTCACCATTGAGTGATAGGGCCAGAAACGATACATAGCACGATATCTCAAAAAGTTGTTGATGACTTTTGACAACTTGGTGGATGAGTTGGAGAGGTGAAAAAAACAGGCCGATTAGATTTTGGTTCAGATCTGGATCCAGATCCGGCCTATCAATGGGATACAAAACATGAACTGTTCAGACTGGCGGAGGTGTGTGGCTCTACCGAGTGCTGTTTTAGTTTTAATAAGTGTAAATAAGAGTTGTTGTCCTGTTTCCTTGTCGATGAGACATGGGTAATGAACGTGGAGCAGCAACGAAGGCTGGAAAGAGTGGAAATGCGAATGGTTCGGTGGATGTGCGGAGTATCGTTGAGAGAGAGGAAGACAAATGATAAATTGCGAAAGATGATGGGAATAGAGCCTGTGATTGATGCTGTGAAGAGAAACAGGTTGAGATGGTTTGGTCATGTGTTGAGGAAGGATGAAAGTGACTGGCTGAGAAGAGTGATGGAAATGAATGTAGAAGGAAGTAGAGGACGGGGAAGACCGAGAAAGACTTGGCTAAAGATGGTGGAAGAAGAAATGCGGGCAAGGGGGTTAACAAGGAGAGATGCAGAAAATAGGGCAAAATGGAGAAGATTGTCGTGGGGACCGCAAGGCTGACCCCCGCTCTAGCAGGGAAAATGGCCTCAAAATGCCTGTTGTTGTTGTTGTTGTTGTTTTCCTGATTAACTGCATTTAGCAGCTGCATTCCTGTTCAACTGCATTCCTGTTTTTATTTATTTATTCCTGTTCAACGATGTGTTATTGTTTTTTAGAAACCTCTCACACCATTGAGAGACATCACCTTCATCGGACTCCAGTGTATGTCCCACAGTATATCACACCTGTGAGGTGAGTGTTCTCTGAAATCAAGTCACAAACTATTGTACAACATCACTTAGACACAGGAAGAGGCCATTTTGACCGAGCTTGCTTATGATATGCTTATGATATCCACACCGCATTAACTTGATCTATCAAAGCAGTTCTTTCCCACTTGATAAACCCATTCTTACCATTAACTTAATGTAACTTGACATTCACATTTCTTTATAAATAACTTGAATATCTCAACTTTTAAACAGGGAATCTAGCTCGGGTACCATCAAGTGAAGTGATCACCAAATGTTTTCAAGAGATACTGTGGAATCTTTCACATTCACAATACAAATACATCCACTCAAATAACCGTCAATTCCAATATGGAACTATGTAGACCACCCACCAATTATAATACTGAAGAGCCGGGCTCTTGCTTGAGACGGACGAAGTGACGGGCAAGACACAAACTCGTCCGAGAAGATGTTTATTGTAAAAACCAACTCGGGAACTCTGAAAAGCCCGTTTATCGGGCTGCATATATATCCAAAACCAGAAAGCATAACCGAAACCGAAAGCCACGCCTCTCAGGCGAGGCGTGTTTCGGTGGTCACTTGACCGACAGGTGCAAAGGTTTATAACCGCACGCGCGGCACGCTTTGGTGGTCACCTGACCAGCCACCCCGGCACCGAGGTTGTCCGCCGGTGACGTCACCGGCTGGAGCAAGGAGATTCTGCTGCTGGTCTCGCTTGGGGGACCCATGGGTCGCTACACACGCCCCCCCAGAATGGACTTGATCCAGGAAGGTCAACCTGAGGGGGGTCCGGATGACCCGCCCGAAACGACCCCTGGCCAGTCGCAGGGGGGGGGGGGGGTCCGGTGTGGTGGCGGGTGGTCGGACGGGGGGTGCAGTGGACGGGGGGCGGCCACGCCGCGGTGGGAGAGCCAGCCGTGGCGGCTGGCCGACGTCCATGTGGGCCGGTTTGAGGCGGTCCAGCGAAATCCGGTCCGCCCGGCCGCCGATGCTGACGATGAAGGACTTGTTGTCCCGTCGTAGGACCCGGAAGGGTCTGTCGTATGGTGGTCGGAGCGGCCCCCGGTGCACGTCGTGGCGCACGAAGACGTACTCCGCTGAGCGGAGTGCTGGGGGGACGTAGGATTGGGGGTCGCCATGGTGGGACGTGGGCACCGGGGCGAAACGTCGGGCGGCCTCCTGGAAGTCCGTGCGCTGGCGCGCGGCGGACCAGGGACTGGTGGCGTCGGGCATGAACTCGCCCGGTACGCGGAGGGCCTGGCCGTACACCAGCTCGGTGGTGGATGCCTGGAGGTCCTCCTTGGGGGCAGTGCGTAGGCCCAAAAGGACCCACGGGAGCCGGTCGGCCCAGCCATCGTCCTGGAGGCCGGCCATGAGTGCGGCCTTCATGGAGCGGTGTAACCGCTCGCACAACCAGTTGGCCTGGGGGTGGTAAGCCGTGGTGCGGTGTAGGGTAACGCCCAACGTGCGGGCGATCACGCCCCATAGTTCGGACGTGAACTGTGGGCCGCGGTCCGACGAGATGTCCGCCGGTGCGCAGAAACGCGCGACCCAGGTGGCGATGAACGCCTGGGCCACGTCAGCGGTGGTGATGGAGGTGAGGGGCACGGCCTCCGGCCACCTGGTGGTCCTGTCCACCATGGTAAGCAGGTGGGTGAACCCCTGCGATGGGGGAAGGGGACCCACCAGGTCCACGTGGACGTGGTTAAACCGTCGCTCGGGCACGGTGAAGGGAGCCAGCGGAGCCTGGGTATGCCAGTGGACCTTGGCCCGCTGGCAGGGTGTGCAGGCGTTGGCCCAGTCGCGGACGTCCCGTCGCAGCCCATGCCAGACGAAACGCGCCACCACCAGCAGCTGGGACGCCTTCCGGCCCGGGTGAGAGAGGCCGTGGAGCGAAGCAAAAATGCGACGCCTCCAGGTGACCGGCACAACGGGGCGAGGTCGGCCTTGGGAGATGTCGCACAGCAGGACTGTGTCCGCGAAGGGGACGTCAGCCAAGCGGAGGCCCGTGTCCGCCACCTGGAGCGCCTGCACCGTGCCGTCGGTGGCCTGGTCCGCTGCCATGAGGGTGAAGTCGACGCCTAGGTGGACGGCGTTGGCGCCGCCTTGAGAAAGGCAGTCGGCCACGGCGTTGTCCTTCCCGGCGACGTGCCGGATGTCCGTGGTGTACTCCGACATGGCGGAGAGGTGGCGCTGCTGGCGGGCCGACCACGGCTCCGTGACCTTGGCCATGGCGAAAACCAACGGCTTGTGGTCGACAAAAGCCGTGAACGGGCGGCCCTCCAGGAGGTGGCGAAAATGGCGGACGGCCAGGTACAGCCCGAGGAGCTCGCGGTCGAAGGTGCTGTACTTTAACTCGTTGGGCAGGAGTTGCCGGCTGAAGAATGCGAGCGGCTGCCAGGCCCCGTTTACCCATTGTTCATGGACCGCGCCCACGGCGTAGTCGGAGGCGTCCGTGGTGAGGGCGATGGGAGCCTGGGGTACCGGGTGGGCCAGCAGCATGGCGTTGGCGAGGGCCCGTTTCACGCCGGTGAAAGCAGCGTCCATGTCCGTGGACCAGACGACGTCGCGCTTCGCCGGCTGGCCGCGGAGGGCGGCGTACAAGGGCCGCATGAGTTGCGCAGCTCGGGGCACGAAGCGGTGATAAAAGTTCACCATCCCGAGGAACTCCTGCCGCGCCTTGACGGAGCGGGGGCGCGGGAAAGCGGCGATGGCTTCGACTTTGGCCGGCAGCGGCACGGCGCCGGTCCGGGTGATGCGGTGGCCCAAAAAGTCGATCGTCGCCGCACCGAAGTGACTTTTGGCCGGGTTGACGATCAATCCGTGCTCGCTGAGGTGGCCGAACAGCGTCCGGAGGTGGAGGAGGTGCTCGGCTCTGGACGTGCTGGTGACGAGAATGTCGTCCAGGTAGGTATATAGGAACGGCAAGTCGCGCAGCACGCCGTCCATCAGGCGCTGGAATGCCTGCGCCGCGTTTTTGAGGCCGAAGGGCATCCGGAGGAATTCAAAGAGGCCGAAAGGTGTAATCACGGCCGTCTTCGGGATGTCGGCCGGGCGGACGGGCACCTGGTGGTACCCCCGAATCAGGTCCACTTTTGAAAAAATGGTCCGCCCCGCCAATCGGGTGGAAAAATCCTGGATGTGCGGGACGGGGTACTTGTCGGGGGTAGTGGCGTCGTTGAGGCGGCGGTAGTCGCCGCATGGCCGCCATCCAACCCCCGGCTTCGGGACGATGTGCAGCGGCGAGGCACAGGCGCTGTCGGAGCGCCGCACGATGCCGAGGCGCTCCAGCGCCGCGAACTTGGCCTTGGCGGGGTCGAGACGGCGAGCCCGGGCATACACCGGCGGGCCCGTAGTGGGGATGTGATGCTCGATGCCGTGGCGCACCACGATGGCCGAAAACGTCGGTCGTGTGACGGCCGGGAACTCCGCAAGGAGGCGTGCGAAGTCGTCCGCCAATGGGAGGGCGCAGGAAAACTTGGTGGGCGCGGCACGGCTCAAGGCGCATGCCAGGGAGCTGAAAGTTTCGGCGTTGACGAGATGCCGGCGTTTCACGTCGACCAGCAGCCCGTGGGCACACAGGAAATCGGCCCCGAGCAAAGTCATGGGGACGTCCGCCGTCACGAACTCCCAGTGAAAGAGCTGGCTGCCGAAGCGGAGGGCGACGGTGCGTGGGCCGAAGGTGCGGATGGCGGAGCCGTTGGCCGCGACCAAGGGGGGGACGCAAACGGCGGCCCGCCTGTCCTCCGCCGAAGCGGGAATGACGCTCAGCTGAGTGCCGGTGTCGCAGAGGAAGCGCCGTCCCGACGCTCGGTCCGCGATGAACAGCAGGTTTCCGGAACAGCCGGCGTTCATTGCTGGTAGGGAACGCCGGCTTGCCCGTTTCCCGAACGTGCACGGGGGCCGACATGATCGGGCCTGCCGCCCGAACCTGGCATGGAAATAACACCAGGCCGGGTCCGGCGGGGGCCGGGTCCGGTCTGGCGGGGGCGTCGGGCCCGGGCGACGTGGCGTCACCGCTGCCAGTCGCGCCGGCCCAGCGGCCTCCGGGAAGGAAACTGCGTCGCGAGCGTTGGGCGGATGGGCGGGAAGGCTCCCGGCCGCCACCCCGACGAGCTGGCTTGCCGAAGCGATCTTGTCGGCCTCCTTGGCGAGGTCGCGGGGGTTCACAATGGTTGTACCTGCCAGGGCGACCCGTACCTGGGCCTGGAGCTGGCGAAGAAAGAGCTCCTGAAACAGGAAATCCGAGGGGTGCTCGCCGAGCAACGCGAGCATGTAATCCATGCATTCGGACGGGCGCGTATCGCCGAGCTCAGGAAGGTCGAGCAGGCGTCGTGCGCGCTCAGCCGGGGAGAGGGCGAAAGCGCCCAGCAGAAGTGCCTTGATGGCGTCGTACTTGCCATCAGCGGGCGGGTTCTGGAGGAAGCTCAGGCAGCGGGCGGCGGTCGCGGAGCCAAGCGCAGCGACCACATAATGGTATCGAGTGGCGTCCTCCATTATGCCACGCAGGGCGAACTGGGAGTCCGCCTGCACGAACCAGACGGCGGCATGTGCTTCCCAGAAGGTGGGCAGTTTGAGGGACACTGCGGTGTCCATCGCGCGTCGTAAATTCGGGGTCACCAATGAAGAGCCGGGCTCTTGCTTGAGACGGACGAAGTGACGGGCAAGACATAAACTCGTCCGAGAAGATGTTTATTGTAAAAACCAACTCGGGAACCCTGAAAAGCCCGTTTATCAGGCTGCATATCTATCTATAATTCCAGTAATCTCTGTGTGTGTGTGTGTTTGTCTGTGTGTCTGTGACCGCTGTTTCTCGACAACCACGGGTCCGATATACTTTAAACTTGCCAGTTATATTGCTGGGGACCCGAGGATGTGCCTTTTCAAGGTTTCATATTAATCGGAGAAGTAGTTACCGAGCTATGGCGATTTCTTTACCAAACTCCGCAAGCCGTTCGCTTTGGACCAAACCATTTCATGTAAATAGAGGGGGGGGATTGTCACCGTACTCGCAAGCCGTTCGCTTTGGACCAAACCATTTCATGTAAATAGAGGGGGGGGATTGTCTCCGTACTCGCAAGCCGTTCGCTTTGGCTTTGCGAATGGACCAAACCATTTCATGTAAATAGAGGGGGGGGGGGGGGGGATTGCCACCGTACTCGCAAGCCGTTCGCTTTGGCTTTGCGAATGGACCAAACCATTTCATGTAAATAGAGGGGGGGGGGGGGGATATAATTTTAGATATATATATAGTACGGGCATGCCCTAGTATATCCAAAACCAGAAAGCATAACCGAAACCGAAAGCCACGCCTCTCAGGCGAGGCGTGTTTCGGTGGTCACGTGACCGACAGGTGCAAAGGTTTATAACCGCACGCGCGGCACGGTTTGGTGGTCACATGACTAGCCACCCCGGCGCCGAGGTTGTCCGCCGGTGACGTCACCGGCTGGAGCAAGGAGATTCTGCTGCTGGTCTCGCTTGGGGGACCCATGGGTCGCTACAATACTTTTAATTCAAAAAGGCCTCGGCCTTTTATTCTTCTTGTGACAAATCTGGGGCTGGCAGGATGGCCAAGAGGTACGCAGACCTGCCCAAAACTGTCTAGCCTAGCTTTGAATCCCGGCCGAGCGATTATATACTGTTGTTATGGTGTTTCACGGTTCACAGGCAGCCTGATTCATCATTGTGTGTGCAGTTCCTCGGATGGACGTTCAACGAGTGCTCCATCTGCCAGCATCGTGGATAACACTCGACCCCAAAATAGCCATTGGAAGTCTGATAAAACAAACCCGGGCAGCGTATAATCAGCAGCGGCTTCCAGGCCTAATGTGTTAGGTCCACCAGAAAACCAAGATGGCAGTCATATCATTTTGTCTGGGTGCCATGGTGGGTGGAGTCAAGCGGCAGATGTGGGTGTGGTCTGGCAGCTGTTCGACCAATGGGTGCACATTTTAAAAATCGAACAACAACAACAACAAGAGCAACAGCAACAGCAACACAATGCTCCTGTAGACCTGTGACATGTTGCAGGTAAGAAAAATAATGAAAGGATAGTATTAAAATTTCGTTTGCACCTGCAGTGTAAACGTAAAAACAAACATTGCACCAGGACTGTAGTTTTTTTCTTTAATTATTTGGAATTGCATTTGACCTCAATAGGGAACAAATGTACATCCAGACAACATGGAGGCAAACACACCACCAATTCAGCTTTGCTGCCATCCCTTGACTTCCCTTCCATATCTTCAGCAACTCCAGGTCTTCAATGGCCGACGGTCTCCCTTCCAAATACTAACCGGATTCGACTCTGCTTAGCCTCCAACATCTAATGGGATCGGACACATTCAAACCAATAAATCATAGCTGTAGTTTGCTCTTGCCTTCACACAAAGCATCAATGGCAAATGCTTTAAAACACAGGATTTTTCCAACAAAATATTTCTTCCTCAGTGGCAGCCAGAACAGGAGGGAAATATTCATAGAGATGCATTAATAAATAGGGGGGTTGATAGAAAATGTGCTTTAAACAACATGCAATTATCTTCAGGGGATGGATATATTAATGAGGCCAGCTAGTACTGTTTATATTGATTGCTTTTCAAATCGTATTTGTTCCATCAAATCTTATTCTGCTAGTGTATGGCCAACTGCAAGCATTTTTGTCCCCAGTCGCACCGCGGAGCGAACGGGCGACTATGGTTTTCCCCTCCGTCCGTGTGTCCATCCGTGCATGCGGGCGTGCGTGCGTAAGTGAAGGACCGAATTCTAATTTGGTGTGTAGGTGCAACCCACGTCAAAATCCAAGATGGCCGCCGCCATGTATGTCTGACGCCATGTATGTCTGAACGTTGTGAGCGGAATATCTTGAAAAATAAGCGAAGTACCAACTTCTAATCTGGTGTGTGGGTGTATCTCGGCACAAGGAAGAATGCTGTTGAAAATTGGGTCGCCACGTCAAAATCCAAGATGGCCACCGCCATATATATGTCTGAACCTTGTGAGCGAAATATCTTGAAAAATAAACGAACTACTAACTTCTAATCTGGTGTGTGGGTGTATCTATGCATAAGGAAGAAAACTATTGAAAATTGGGTCGCCACGTCAAAATCCAAGATGGGCGCCTTGCGTCTTCCACTTTGTCAACTCGCATCACTTCACCGACGGGGGACCTAGGCGTAACGCTTGTTTTCTCTACATGAGGGAGATTCATGGAAGAGTAAGGTTGAATTGACTGTGGAGTAGTGGGGGAACTATTTGGTGTAACAGGGAAAGGGATAATGAGGGATAGAGATAGAAGTAGTGTATAAATGTTGATGCTGGACCACCCCCATTTTCCCATTGACTTACATGTTAATTTCCCTCAAATCCCCATTTTTCGAAACACCTCTATTTCTCCACCCTCAAATCCCCATTGACTTACATATTAATTTTTTGGATATTACCATTTCCCATTAACACCTTTTTTTTTCCTCCCACCTATCCTTAATCCTCCTTCATTAGACCACTCAAACAATGGTCCTACGAATATTTACCCTTATGAACCTATGATCCTTCTGGCCTTATGAACCTATGATCCTTCTAACCTTATGAACCTATGATCCTTCTGGTCTAATGAACCTATGATCCTTCTGGTCTAATGAACCTATGATCCTTCTGGCTTTATGAACCTATGATCCTACAGCTAATGTTCTTGTCTGTACCATTTTAAAATTAAAGTATATAACCTTTAGTTTGGTTGTTAGGGAAAAAAGGCGGCGGTAGCCCCTTAAAATCCCTAACCCCATTACATTTTATCACTTATATCTTATCACTTATATATCTCATCACTTATATATCTTATCACTTATACATCTTATCACTTATATACTTATCACTTATATATCTTATCACTTATATATCTTATCACTTATATCTTATCACTTATATACTTATGACCATAAGGGAGACTATCAATTCCATTTTTTTTAAACTAGGGCATGCCCGTACTATATCTATATCTAAAATTATATCCCCCCCCTCTATTTACATGAAATGGTTTGGTCCAAAGCGAACGGCTTGCGAGTGGTGACAATCCCCCCCCTCTATTTACATGCAATGGTTTGGTCCAAAGCGAACGGCTTCCGGAGTTTGGTAAAGAAATCGCCATCGCGTGCACAAACGCGCAGGAAAGCGAATGAATCGCAAATTCGTTTTTATTAGTTGTAAAACATAGTTTAACGCCAACATAGTTTGCAAACGTGAAATAAATGAATACGCTCTCAAATGTGCCATCCGAGGCAGAGTGTGCCCGCCACGTTCGGCACACGCGATCGTTCGCTGCTCTCT
The DNA here is from genome assembly GCF_964187855.1 of Myxine glutinosa. NCBI lineage: Eukaryota > Metazoa > Chordata > Myxini > Myxiniformes > Myxinidae > Myxine > Myxine glutinosa. Next base: position 176,643,345 of record NC_136266.1, on the reverse strand, counting down.
GATTGGTTGAATCGTTTTTTGGACATAGCTCGGTAAGTAATTGTCCGATTAATATGAAACCTTGAAAAGGCACATCCTCGGGTCCCCAGCAATATACCTGGCAAGTTAAAAGTATATCGGACCCGTGGTTGTCGAGAAACAGCGGTCACAGACAAACGTACAGACAGAGATTACTGGAATTATAGATAGATAAACCTCTTATCATCAAAAGCCCCCAATGCTTTCTTATTTATCTCTTCTGAATATAATTGATGTTTATAACTTCTTATTCCATTAATCTTTCTAAACTCTTCTTTCTTTATTGTTAAACAGTTATAATAATTATTTAAAATTATAGTTTGTTGTATTACACTCTTTTTGATACCCTTCAATTTCTTATCCTTTATATTCTTATCAATCTCCCCAATGTATTTAAAAGCATAAGCCTTGGAACGCAACCCAACAAATTCACTCATAACACGTCCTCCTAATTCATCCTTGAACTTTCCAATCACCTTTTTATTATCTTTTGAGAACAACTCACTCTCTTCACTATAATTACTAGTGTCATAAGTATCAATGTCTTTTTTCATATCAGAATAAACATCATCAGTATTAATTTTCAAAATAAAACTATCAGTATCCATATACAACAATGATACATTATCCTTATACTTTGATTTTAGATTATTATAAAAGTAATCATACATCAAGGACTTTGATAAATCAAGTATTGAGGTACCAATGTAAATAGGTTTGTCCATCTCAACGCTTTCTCTCATCAAATGTATCGCACAAAAGTTTTCTGTAAAAACTTCTGCTCTCGAGAAGCTTGGTCTGTTAATTAATTTTGTTGCTTGTTCCCATGATGTTGATATACGAATGTTTTGCCTCTTTCTGACATTCTCCATCGTTTTTCCAAATACAGAGTTAATCATCAACTTATAAAAGTTTTTCTCAGTAATTTGTAGCATTTGTTCTCATTTTGGTGTTGTAGTCAATGTACTTTTTCAACCAATGACTCTGATTGAACTTGAGAATCCTATGTATCTTTTCAACACTGAGACCCTTTGAAAGACATTGTCTCAAATTTCTTTGATGGATAACATAATTTTTCTTATCATAACGTGTAGTAAGAAGTTTCTCTGTTGATTTACCCTTTACATTAAATGATTGTTGATAATCACTTAACCACTCCTTCTTTGGACTTTCCTTTTCACAAGCAAATGGGAGATCTTTGTGTAGGTTATGGAGTTCCTCTGGATATTTCAAATCAACCTCAAAATAATAACCAACATCTGATTCGTCTAATTCTTTTTGTGTTGATATACAGAGATTTTGTAGAACTTTCTTATGATATTTCTCTTTAACCCATTTCAAACCACCATAAGGAAGTGCTTGAGACATTGCCCACCCATACAAGCTATTCGCATCATAATACATCAAGTAGGAGCTCTCTACCGATGGATCATAATTTGGAATGTACTTGTTATTTGCTTTAACATATCTCTTTGAACAGACTTGTGAAATTCCTCCTCTCTTTGCCTTCTCAATCATCAAGAGCATATCAACATCAACCATCAAATCCAATTTTTGTTTTGTCATTTTTAACATCGCACTCCAAGCCAATCCAGGAGCTTTGTAATAGTAAGCAGGATCCAATCCATATCCAGAATGGCAGATTGTTCTGAAAGCCTCAAACACATCAGCTAACAAAAGCACATCGGTTTTTAGATACAAATCGTGATACTCGCCAAGATTCTTGATGTTGTATTTTTCCCAAACGTTTTGCGCATGTGCACAATTTTTATCTTTTAAATGTTTGCCATTTAATTTGTTGTAGAAATTTTCTTTTGAAGGAAGTTGTGTCTCATTAAACTTCCCAAACGAATCCATATGATCATAGGGATAAATTCCCTTTTTTGTAAGCAAATCATTGTCAGGAAAATATTTGGAAAGACATGGAAACTCTTTAAGATTTTAAACAAATTTTTTCAATGGAATTGCCATGAATTTAAATGTGTCAAGAAATCTAATATTAGTTATACCATAAGTATTTTTATTTTTCTCGAAGTCAAATCCTGTTTTATAAAGATTGTTTTTGTGAATGAAATGTATTTCTGGGCTGTGTTTGGAATTGCTGAGATACTTCCAGGGGTCTTTGAAAGTTGATTTATAAATAGATGAGTGTCATAATTAGCGTTGTTATGAAGAAAGACAGGAATGAAAGAGGGGAGTTGAAAATTAATATTACAACTTTGATGAGCTGGACCTCTATATTTACCAGTGAGATGACAATGGTCTCTAACCTTTGGACCTTCACCAATTTCCTCCTCACAAATATGACATACAGCCTTTGGCTGTCTAAATTCCCTTTTCTCTTCACTCGTCAAGGACATTGGTTTATTGGTTTCTTACATTATCTTGGTTAATCGAATACAGTCTTTTTCTAGTCGTTTCACAAACTCCTCTGGGGTATTTGAGCCTCTATAAGTCTCTAACTTGTTATATTCATCGCCAACGGATGATTTGTCATAATAACAAAAACCGCAAGGAGTATGTTTTTGATATTTATTTGTGTAAGATTTTTCAGAATTAGGTTGACACGTGTCAATTTTTTCTAGAATGCTTTCAAAATCAGCATATATAACAAATGGATGTTTGATCGTTTTCTTTTTATCTTTGCATGAGATCTTTGAGCCTTTTTTAGGCATATTGATTACCGTTGATATATGTTCACCGCAATACTCTGAGTGTTCATCCAATTTTTCTTGTGAATGGAAAAAGTTAAGACAACGCATACAAACAAATATTTTATTTGTCCTTTTACATACTTGTGGTCTTATTAACTTCGCAATATCTTTGATGTATGCATAATGTGAATTTTCATCTGATTTAAAATATAAAAGATTAATATGAGTTTGTTTACAATTGTCAGAAAGCTTTAAAACCTGAATGTTGTTTGTTTCTGTTAAACCATAAACATTAACTGATAAATTATTCAACTTTTCAAATTTAGGGATATCATTTAAAGTCATAGGAAACTTTAGATCTTTTGTATTTAATGTATTCTTATATTTTTTATAATTACTAACTCGTTCAACATGATCAGCAGCGGGATGTAAATGCGCCAGGATAGACCAGAGAAAGCATTTATTGTCTTTTTTATTTTTGATATTGATAACTGCTTTTCTATTTTTGATAACATTAGGTAAATTAATGTAAGAAGAAGCTTTTAGAGGATCTGATTTAAGAATATGAATATCAATATGTAGTATCTCATCTATATTCCAACCACTTCCAGTAATAGTATGCTCAAGTTTTTGTTCTTGTGCAATCAGTTGGCCATAGACTCCTGATGTTTTAAAATCTTGATATGAAGATATAAAGTGTGCCTTAGTTCTCATGTAAGCCTCATCAGTGTAATAATCACCAGTGATTGGAGCCGCTTTTGAGATTTTCATTTTAATACCCATATAGAACTTGATTGGATTCAATTCTAGAAGAGTCTTTTCAATAAGGTCTTTCACAGAGGGTTTGATGATATCCACAGCCTCAACAATTGAGCTGGGGCCAGGAGGATGAAAGTCAAATATGCGTGTTCTGATATGTTCTTTATAAGGACCATCAGTGATCCTAATAGTAAACAATTTTGACAATTTAGACAAGTGTTTGTGAGTTTTAAGATGAGCTTTAAACCCCTTCTTGAGGATGGTTGTTTTACAGACCTTACAATGTTTTATTTTAGGTGAAATAGGGGAAAGTTTGTTCAGAATGTTGCGTGTATGTTTTGCGGTGAGGGTATGGTGTTTGTAATATTTTACTTCCTTCTCGCAAGTATCACAATAAACCATGTTTAAAGGGTGAGAAAACAGTGTTTTATATATGAAACTATACTTAAACGAAAACACCTTTTGAGCTTTACAGCTCGTTTTATATATGAAACTATACTTAAAGTAAAACACTTTTTCACATAACTATCATTTGAACCTAATAGTTTTTGGGGGAGTTTCAAGTTTCTCCCTCAACCTACAACCCCCTTCACCAAGGCCCTGAAAGTATTCCTCCCACTCTTTCATACACTCAACAAACACCTTTCCATCTCCACCCCTTTTCAAACCCCTTATCCCATCCCCATCTAGAATATGAACAAACAAAACCCTAGGGGATCTATTCTTCTTTTGAGCTTCTATAAAATGATATACTTCTCTAAGTGATCTCGTTTGAGATCCACCTCTTCCACATATCATTTTCAAATTATAATAAACTGTTATTCCATCAATTATTTGAAAACCATCAAAGTTCTCCGTCCACTCATAATCCCTTCCTTTACCCATCTCACCAGTTTTTATATTTAATCTCATATATGTTTTAAGAACCTTTTGTTTCATTATCATCTCCAACTGTTTAATCTGGTACTTTTCACACTCATTATGTTTTCCATTAATATACCAATTCTGACTCATCCGCCACTCTTTTGTTTGCTTCTTAAAGTGGATAACATCAACTTTACAGGTATCGCAATGTGTAGTTTTCTTTGTAAGTAGATGTACCCAAGTCATCTCATGTCTGAGAAAACTTTTAAGTGTCTTAAAATCTATGTTGCATTTTGTACAATACATTGTTTTTAGTGGGTGAGAAATTTGATTCATTTTATCTATGTATTTTTACTTAAACATAAATAGCAAGAAGCCCTTATTCTGATTCATCACTTTCTTCCATACTATCAACATCAGAGTCTGAATCATCATCTTCAATATCATAACTAAATTTAACAATAAAATTATCATCAATAAAGCTACCATCACAAAATTCAGCAATAAGATCATCAATACTATCACTCATTGAGACATCTGAGTCATCAATAAAACTACTCTCATAACTATCATTTGAACACACTGAAACACTATCATCCGAGTTCAATGAAATAGTAAAATCTTCACTGCTGTAATGACTCATATTTAATTATCAGAAAAAAATATTCACATCAATATCTATATACTTTCTTTCATTAACGGATTCAATCTCTACATTTTTAATATCGAAAGTTATCTTTAAATAATCCCTAACTATCATAGAACGAAATGACATTTCACCAGAAATATTAACATCTTTCATTTTACTTAGATCTACACCCTTTGGATTATTAAAGAATATACAAATGTTTCCTCTAGAATCGTTGATGGTCTTATCATTCATTTTTAAAGCTTCTTTATCAATCACTTTTTCAAGCTTTGAATAAATTGCCAGGAGTAGAGGAGAAACTTTTGTTAGATTTACTTTAATGGATGTCTTTCCAGGTATAGTTAGAGCTCTTCCTTTAAATGAAATAGAGGGACTCATGTTTTTTCCATAACTGATTTTACCCAAAAATTCCCATATTTATCTTTGTTCAATTTAACATCTTTGACATATTTTTCTATATCTTTCACCGAAGTAGAGATTGATTGAAATTTGTCTTTTGTGTTTTGAAACATTGTATTTATTAACTAAAAAAAAAAAACTTACGTTTAGTTTAAATAAAAATTTACTGTTTAAATATGTTAGAATTTCCAGACTCTCCATATGATAAATTAGAGAATTGTCCGGCTTGTGATAGAGTGGGGCTTAATGATGAGGATTCATATAAACAATGTTTTTTCTGTGATTATCTTCTAATTAATGATAATAAAAAATATAGAAAAATATATAACTCTTTTAAATTAGAACCAAAAATGAAATACTTTACAAGATTAATAAGAGAGATGAATGTTAAGTATTATAGTGATAATACACCATTTCTTACAAGGGAAGAGACTATTTGTATTGAGGAAATGTATAAGGGTTTATTGTTATTTATGATTCAAAATAATTTTAATGGAAATGTTAATGCAAGATACTTTATAAATAAAATAATGGATTATCTTGAAATTAAACCTGAACTCAGGATAAAATATGGAGTTTCTAAAAAGTTCAAAATAAAGTTAGATGACTTGTTTTTCAAATATATAAATGAATGATTTTTCACCTGTTTGGGAAAATAAGATAAAATTTAATAACCATAAAAACATTCCAAATTCATTGAGATGTCTAATAGTTGGTTCAAGCAGATGTGGAAAAACCTGTTTACTTTTAAAGATGCTCCTTAGTCCTAATTTTTTGGATTATGATAATTTAATAATTTTTACGAAGTCAAGTTTTCAACCCGAGTATCAACTACTATTACAAGGTTTTAATGCGGGTCTTTAAAAGGAAGACATTATCGGTTTATTTAAACTAAAAAACAAACTAAATGATTACAACATTGAGGATATAATACAACTATTTTGTGATACACAGAAATCAAAATCGAAACCAAAACCCATAACTTGTATTCTCAGTGATAATACGGATGATATACCTTCACCTCAAGATTTAGATAAATCAAAAAAGAACCTCATTATCTTTGATGATTGTGTTAATGAGAGAAACCAAACAGTAATGGATAGCTACCATACCAGAGGGAGACATTCTTCTTGTAATTGTATTTATCTTAGTCAATCATATTTTCAACTCCCCCGGCGCTCAATAAGAAACAATGCTAATACTTTTATTTTATTTAAGTTAAATTCAATAGATGTAAATAATTTTTGGAGAGATAATTGCTCTACGTTATGTAGTAAAAAAGAATTTGAAAATTATATGAAACACACGATTGGAAAATATAAATATATTGCTGTCCTACAAGATGAGATACTAAATGATATTTTTCAATACTAAATGAATACCGAAGAAAGATCAAGAAAGTTTAAAGAACATCAAGAGTTGGTTTCAAAAGTTGTAAAGCAACAGGAAGAGATAAAGAGAAACGGAGACAGAAACGAACTGGTGAAGAAGCCTTTGAAAGAAAACAAGAGAAATTTTTAAAACCACTTAAAAAAACTCAACACTCACCGACAGTTCCCACGTTAGAATTTCCTCCAAAAAAACTTCAAATGCTCAAAGATTTTAATCAAATGACAGAGCAAGAACTTGGTGCATTAGAATATGATGATAAAGGATTATTTCGGAAACTTGAGGAGGTAAATCAACCTCCTAATTATATTGTGGAAGCTATTCAAAACAATGAATATTCGGTGAGTTCAAAAACCAGAGCAGGGCTCATTCCAACAGAAGAACCAGCACTGTTCTATCTTGTGAATGAAAAGGTATTGATATTTAATGATGAAATGATGTTCTTGAGTTACACTCAACCAAATGTTAAATTAACCCCAAGATTAATGTTTCTTCTGACAAAAGATGGAAAACGAGCAACAAGTACGTGGGGTGGTTCACCTTATTTTGATGAACCACTTGATATGGAAAGAGAGGAAGATAGGGTATATATTAATTTACTAAACTCACTTGATTATGGAGTTTCTGTTGGTGGTAAAAGTAAGAAGAATGAGAAGGAGAAACATATTATTGATGCTTTAAGTTTACATGGTTCAGGTGTTAGTTTTCTTCCAAATGATCCATCACAATTAGTTAATAGGTTATTATTGTTGTTATGTAGTAAGAAGGCTGGAAACAACAATTGTTTTAATGAAACATCTGCCATTTTAGACCAGTTGATGAATATGAAAATAATAAATAAATATCAATACAAAGATATTTTATTTCATATTAAATAATATGAGAAGCACAATTCTTAGTTTTAATTTCACGAGGAGCGATTACACAGCTTCATTCCCTTACCCACTACAACTTGACCCCACAAAATAATATGAGGCATCTTTGTTGTCAATGGAGACTTACAATACACTTTTTAATATAACAGAGAAAAACAACAAGTTTAGTTATAATTCAGGAAGTGGATATAAAACTATAACAGTTTCACCTGGAGCTTACGAGATTTCTCAAATATCTTCTGAAGTCTCTCACCTTATGAAAGAGGAAGGTGATGAACCAAAAAATATTGCAATAGATATTCAAAAACACACTTCAAAATCAACCATTAAACTTAAAAATAATTATAAAGTTGATTTCACGATTGAAAATTCGTTCAGAGAGCTATTGGGTTTCTCTTCAAAAAAGATTGAAACTAATGGGACGTCTTACAGTGATAATGTCATTCAAATATCCTCCTGTATAAATTCAGTATTAATTCATTGTGATTTGATTGATGGTGCTTATAACGATGGAATAAGAACAAATACAATATTTTCATTCAGTGTATACTCAACCCCGATTGGTTATAAATTTAATATGGAACCAAAAAATCTTGTTTATTTACCTGTGTCAGGAAAAACCATATACAGAGTAAATTTTAGGATAACCGACCAAGATAATCGGATGATTTCTTTCAATGATGAAATTATATCCATCAGAATTCATCTATGTGAAGCTAGGTGAATACGTGAAGTAAAAACTACGTGAAGGCATGAAGTCTTTTTGATAAATAAATAATGGTTATTGTGAGAAAACACGAGTTGGGAAAATATAAAATAATTACAGGGGATAGGATGTTCCTTTCACCATACTATAAGGGTGAAGGTATGTTTCTTGGGAGAGGATACGATAAACCAAAGAGACAACGGGGTGTAGGACATCAATTTAGAGGAGATGGGATAATTGATACTCTAATGCGTATTGGTTCAACCATTCTCAAACATAAAGACCTAATTGGTTCAACTGCTTCTGTCGTGGGTTCAGTTGCGAGTGCTATTATAAAGAGTATAAAAGATGCTCAAAAGGAGTCTCATAAATTACAGGGCAAAACTCAACTATCTTCACACAAGAAAGGTAAAACTCAACTATCTTCACGAGAACAACAAAAACTCATTAAAATACTTGGGTCAGGGTTTAAACGATTTTAATGCTATATAAATACAAGTATGGAAGCGATTGATAGTATCTATGATTTGGATGATACGATTATCATTTCAAACTCCACTAAAAAGGAAGACTATTTTAAGGTAAATGCTATAACAGGAACAGACTGGAATTCAAACGGAACAAAAAGTTTTGAAATAAATATCAACAAACTTACTTGAATCTAGCTGATAGTTTCTTGCTATGTAAATTTAAATTCACTAAGGCTGCGAATAATACTAATGCTACACTCGTAAATGATTTCTTCTGGAAAATGTTTGATAGTGTCCGCCTATATATTGGAACACAAGAGGTTGAAGCGGTTGATTATGTCTCTGCTACATCTGAAATGATGAAATTTACACTATATTCGTTTAGTGATAGAATGGGTAAGGGAGCTGTTGAAGGTTTTATTCCTGATATGTCAATGGGAACAAATGCTGACCCTGGTTATAGTCAAAGGAAGTTGATGCATAATGATGATACAAAAGTAGAGAATAGTTTTACTGTAGCAGTACCTTTGAAAGGTATATTTGGATTTTGTGATTATGATAAAGTTTTTATGGTCTTAAAATTAGATTTCAACTACAAAGGAATGATAATGTAAATAGGTTGCTTTTGGGGGCTGAAAATGCTTTTGGCGACAATAATAAATTTGTTATTAATGATTTGTGTTGGTATATCAGTGAATATACTCCTAATCTTAAAACGGAAGAGATGTTAAATAGAAGACTTAACTCAAAGAAACCGCTAAATGTATCATACCTTAAAAGAAGAAGTCAACACGTTAAACTGGAACACACTACCTACACTTGGAATTTGGGTGTACTTCAAGGAAAACCACGATACCTCTGGCTCATTTTTAAGAAACCAGATGGAGAGGGGGGTACTAATAAGAATAATGCGCTAAGTCATAATGCTAAGGTGAAACAACTTCGGGTTTCTCTTGATGGCACATTTTATCTGCGAGATAGATTGGAAATTGATTGGGAAAAAAATGATTATGCGGAAGTCTACAAGTCTTACCAAAAGGTGTGTGAAAGCAACGGTAATAATAATCCAATTTTGGAAATGGTTGCGTTTCAAAAACTTTATACAATCTATGCAATTGACCTGAGTTCACAAAAAGAAACTATAAAGTCTAATAGAGTGGATACTTCTCTATACATTGAAAGAGGAGAGAATGAAGAAGTTAACGTGTATTTTTGCTCTTGGAAGAAACAGAACTACAGATTAATACAGATGTTATGATTGATTAATATCATTAATATGTTATGATTGATATCACATAGGTTTTTTATTATAAATAAATGGTAGGGGTATATGTTAATCAAATCAATCTTAATAAATTAACATCTTGTATTCAAAATCAAAAGCCTTGTATTATTAATGTTAATTCAATTCAAAGAAAAGGAGCAGTAAGAATTGATGTTTTACTCACAAGAGAGCAGGTGAAAACACTAAATGATGTTGGATCACTTAAAATTAAAATGACAAAACCTATGTTAAAGAAATATTCAACACGGGAAATGAGTGGAGGATTTCTCCCGTTTCTAATTCCTTTATTTGCTGGTTTAAGTGCGGCGGGAGCATTGACTGGTGTTATGATTAATATCACATAGGTTTTTTATTATAAATAAATGGTAGGGGTATATGTTAATCAAATCAATCTTAATAAATTAACATCTTGTATTCAAAATCAAAAGCCTTGTATTATTAATGTTAATTCAATTCAAAGAAAAGGAGCAGTAAGAATTGATGTTTTACTCACAAGAGAGCAGGTGAAAACACTAAATGATGTTGGATCACTTAAAATTAAAATGACAAAACCTATGTTAAAGAAATATTCAACACGGGAAATGAGTGGAGGATTTCTCCCGTTTCTAATTCCTTTATTTGCTGGTTTAAGTGCGGCGGGAGCATTGACTGGTGGTATTTCAGCAGCGGTAAAAACTGCTAACGAAAGGAAGGCACAACTAAAAGCTCAAAAAGAATTGGAAAGACATAACAAGGAGATGGAGAGTGGAAGTGGTGTAATTGTAGATTTTGCTCAAAAACTTGAAAGTCTACCTGATAAAGCTAGATTGTTGGTTGGAGATATGCTTTCCTCTATCGCTCAAGCGGGTGTTAAACTAACTAAAAGGGGGTAAGGGGTTATATCTTTCTCATAAATAAATGGATAAATGGTTTAAACAATTTGGAAAGAATACAATGTCAAATATAGAACTTACTAAGTATTGTTCCAAACTAAAAATTGATAACGTTGTAATCTGTATGAGAGATGAATTAATGCATATAAATAAGAATACAAATAATATTATTATGAATTTAGACACATAGAATGGTACTCATTGGGTTTGTATTCATAATAGTCAGGATAAATATTATTTTGATAGTTATGGTATGCCACCACCTGTTGAAGTAATACAATTCTTACAGAATGGTGTTTATCAAACATTTCAAGTTCAAGAAATTAATTCTAAATGTTGTGGTCAATTATGTTTATACGTATTATTTCAACTCAACAATAATGAAAATTTTTATGATGTCATTTTAAATCTAATATAAATGACTTATGTCGGAAAAGATGGTTCTATCTTTGGAGAATCCTCTCAGGATATTGATTTATCAAATTATTATACAAAGGCACAGGCTGAATGACAAAAATATAGTAAAGTAAAAATATTAATATGAAGAATACTTATAAATTAATCAATTATCCAAACCCTACAGATGTGAATGACTTGGTGAGATTAAGTGATTTATCTCTAAAGAAAACAGCATGTTTTGTTAAACAAGTAAAATTTACAACCACAACACCTGGTTATACTGACCATACACCTTTCCTCATTAAATTTAACTACCTGCTTACAATTGAATTTTATAAAGAAGGACATATAGTTAATATGAGAATTAATAAATGGGGGTATGATATGTCTGATTTAGGGTATAATTGATCTTTTTCAATAAACTTAGAAGACCGACATGATTTTAATCAGTCTCGTAAAGAAGAATGTTTTCCACTTGGTGAGGATAAGGATTTATGTGGAAGTACAATTAGTAAACAACAAATACATGATTTTAAGAAAAGAAAAATATATGATAGTACAGCGATGGTTAACATGACAAAGAATGAAGGTAATGAGATAAGGATAGAAAGCCAAGGAATACAAACCGATTTGGTAGTGGGAAGATGGGGTGGTATTACCTGTCATAATATTAATCTCACATATATTTCTGATACATAAATGGCAGGAAGAAGACTACAAGAGAATTATAATTTTTGTATTCAGGGATACCTTCAAGAAAAGGGTGCTCGATTTTACATACCTTATGAATTGGAACATACACATGGGAATTTTATAATTAAGAACTGGCCTTATACTGATATTGCTAAACCCACAAATAGAGACTTGGTTAAAATATTAAATAAAAACGAACTTCTCAAAGTTATGAAATATAAAACTCTTTTAGAAATCATCAGCAAATCTTATTGGTATCCTATTATGAGAAAAATAATTATAGATACAAGAATATCTCAAAATCCAGATGAGTATATGTATAATATTCTTTGGGGCTCAAACTCAAGGGTATCAGGGGATGAGGAAGGAGTTGTGGAGAAAAAGGAGAAGGAGGAAAGGGAGGAGAATGAGGAGCAGGATAAAAAGATGGAAATCAGTGAGATTAATAAAAGATTGAAGGTATTACAGCAAATAAATCAATCTCAACGCACCGAAGAGGAAAATAAAGAATTAATGAGACTGAGGAGGTTAATGATTTTAAAAATGGTTGAGTTGAGTTCACTTACAGGGAGGAGGTTTAAACGAGAAAGTGGTGAAGAAGAAGAAGGATATATAGTTGATGATGCTATTGACTTTAGTTAGTTTTATTTGTAAATAAATGGAGGAGAGAGTGAAGGCATTCCTTAGGATTCTTTATGTTTTAAAAATCAAGATCGAAATGTATATGTTGAAAACCAAAAAGGTTTTGATACTCTGTCGGAATTTTTCTGATAAATAAATATGAGTTATTGTCTCAAATGTAAAAAGAAAACTAAATCTAAAAATATATCTTATGTTAAAGCTAAAAATAATAGAGTTTATCAAAAAGGAATATGTCAAGTGTGTGGCTCTAAAAAGGCCCAATTCATCTCTCCTAAAAGTGGAGGAGACATACAAAAGTTTCTGTCAGGAAGTAAATTTACAACAACTGGAATTCCAGGGGAATTACACCTTCCAGGGTATTCTTTCTGTGGTCCAGGAACAAACTTGGATAAAAGATTAGATGAGGCTGACAATCCTAAACCTTGGTCTAAACCTATAAATAGGGTTGATGAAGTGTGTATGAAGCATGATATTGATTATGGGAATACCACTACATTGGATAAAAAACATGAAGCAGACAGAGAAATGTTGTATAATTTGTCTTTGATACGAAATCCTACGTTGAGAGAGAAAGTTGATAGGTTTATTGTGAAAAAATTGATAAGTGTTAAATTGAAACTTGGTCTTGGTTATTCACCCTCAAAAAACTATTAAACTCCAATGATGTTATCAAGACTGAGGAGTTTTTGGCTAATGAATTACATAAACCTATAATCACAAAGTTTAAAAGAAGGAAAGTTTATTCTAAATACACTGACCACATATGGTCCGCTGATTTAATCGAACTAAATAATGATAAGGGATATCGGTATGCTTTATTTGATTTTTTTTTATTGATTAATGATTTGATTTTGATTGATTGATTGATTTTGATTTGATTTGATTGATTAATCTTTATTGATTTGAGGAGTAGATTTGCCTGGGTTGTTCCTTTAAAAAATAAAAGGGGTGATACTTTAATGTTAGGCTTTAAGCTAATATTTGATAGGGATAAAAGAAAACCAAAGAAACTGTGGACCGATGAGGGAACAGAGTTCTATAACAAAATATTTATGAAATTTCTTAAGGGGTAATACACTTAAGGTAATACACAAGTATTACATTATACAGCACCTTTAATGAAGGAAAAGCAGTTGTTGTTGAGCGTTTTAATCGTACTTTGAAAGAGAGGCTATATAAAAAATTCACACAACTCGGTTCTCAACAATGGGTATATTTAATTGAGGATATTGTAGATAATTACAATAATACAGTTCATTCATCAACAAAATCAAAACCATCGGAAACATTTAAAAAATTAGAATATGAAAAGGAGATTAATTTGAGAAAACCCAAGTTCAAAGTTGGTGATATTGTAAGAACTAGGGCATGCCCGTACTATATCTATATCTAAAATTATATCCCCCCCTCTATTTACATGAAATGGTTTGGTCCATGAAATGTTTTGGTCCATTCGCAACGCCAAAGCGAACGGCGAACGCTTTACATGAAATGGTTTGGTTCATGAAATGTGTTGGTCCATTCGCAACGCCAAAGCGAACGGCGAACGGCTTGCGAGTACAGTGACAATCCCCCCGGGGTTTTTATTAGTTTTAAAACATCGTTTAACGCCAACATAGCGCCAACATAGTTTGCAAACGTGAAATAAATGAATACGCTCTCAAATGTGCCATCCGAGGCAGAGTGTGTCCGCCACGTTCGGCACACGCGATCGTTCGCTGCTCTCTGATTGGTTGAATCGTTTTTTGGACATAGCTCGGTAAGTAATTGTCCGATTAATATGAAACCTTGAAAAGGCACATCCTCGGGTCCCCAGCAATATACCTGGCAAGTTAAAAGTATATCGGACCCGTGGTTGTCGAGAAACAGCGGTCACAGACAAACAGACGTACAAACGTACAGACAGAGATTACTGGAATTATAGATAGATATACAAATGGAAAAGCCATTTTGAGAAAGGTTATACACAAAAATGTACTCGTGAATTATTTTAAATTGTTGATGTAATGGATACAGTCCCTTGGACTTACAAATTATATGATATGAATGGGGAAGAAATCTTGGGTTCATTTTACTCAAAAGAATTACAAAAAACACAAGTAAACAGATAATAACAACAAAGAAGGAAGAGTTTAGAAAGATTAATGGAATAAGAAGTTATAAACATCAATTATATTCAGAAGAGATAAATAAGAAAGCATTGGGGGCTTTTGATGATAAGAGGTTTATTTTAAAAAATGGAATTGATAGTCTCCCTTATGGTCATAAGTATATAAGTGATAAGATATATAAGTGATGAGATATATAAGTGATAAGATATAAGTGATAAAATGTAATGGGGTTAGGGATTTTAAGGGGCTACCGCCGCCTTTTTCCCCTAACAACCAAACTAAAGGGTATATACTTTAATTTAAAAATGGTACAGACAAGAATATTAGCTGTAGGATCATAGCTTCATAAGGCCAGAAGGATCATAGGTTCATTAGACCAGAAGGATCATAGGTTCATTAGACCAGAAGGATCATAGGTTCATAAGGTTAGAAGGATCATAGGTTCATAAGGCCAGAAGGATCATAGGTTCATAAGGGTAAATATTCGTAGGACCATTGTTTGAGTGGTCTAATGAAGGAGGATTAAGGATAGGTGGGAGGAAAAAAAAAAGGTGTTAATGGGAAATGGTAATATCCAAAAAATTAACATGTAAGTCAATGGGGATTTGAGGGTGGAGAAATAGAGGTGTTTCGAAAAATGGGGATTTGAGGGAAATTAACATGTAAGTCAATGGGAAAATGGGGGTGGTCCAGCATCAACATTTATACACTACTGATAGACATAGATACATTGTGATTGATTGATTTCGACTTTAAAAAATAAAGCTTATTGGACAAAGATAATTTAAAGAAAGAGAAAACGAGTCAGAAAATCGCAAAAGAAGTACAAAAGTGCGGACACAACCAGAGTACGATGAACTAGAAAAAGAGCAATCAGAGATGGCAGACCCTCACCAGGACTTGTATTGTGTGGTGTCTTTTGTTTTGAATATAAATGGAAGAATGTACTAAATGAAAGGTCAAAATCGTCTAGTTGTAAAGGTGTAAAGGGTCAAATGGTCTGAAGGTGGAACGTTTGAAAGGTCTGAAAAGGTCGTTGGGGTCTATAGGATGTAATTGAAGGTCTAAAGGGTCGAAATTGTCTGAAGGGGACTAAAGGATTTAAAAACGTCTAAAAAGAGTCTCAGGGTGAAAGGGGTCAACTGGGTATTAAAAAGTGTGAAGCTCAAGGCCTAAAAGGGTCTAAACTGTAGAAAGGAGTCTGAGGGTCTTCAGGGTTCTAAAGGGTCCAAGAGTATCGAAAGGGTCTTATTGGTCCAAGGGGTCTAATGAGTCTTAGGGTCTGTAGGTTTTAGGGGTCTTCTAGGTTTGAGGGGTTTCAAAGGGTATTTAGGTTCTATGGGCTCTAAAGTGGCTACGGGGTTTTAGGTGTCTTAATGGGTCTTAGGATTCTGAAAGGTTTTAGGGGTTTTAATGGCTCTTAAGATTCTAAAGGGTCTAAAGGGTCTAAATGGTCTCATGTGTCTTAAATAGACTTAGGGTTCTAATAGGTTTTACAAGGTTTTAGGCATCATAAAGGGTCTTAGGAGCATTAAAGGGTTTTTAAGGGTCTAAATAGTCTTTGGGTTCTAAAGACTCTTAGAGGTCTAAAGGGTTTTCTGGGTCTCAAAGGGTATTTGGGTTCTTCAGGCTCTAAAGGGGCTTAGAGGTCTTAAAGGGTCTTAGGGCTTTTAGGATTCTAAAGGGTCTCAGGAGACTTAAATAATCTTGGGGTTCTAAAGAGTCTTAGAGGTCTTAAGGGTCTCAAGGTATAAAGGGGTCTAATGTATTAATACACATACTCATGTTCTGTGTGGACAAACAGACAGACAAACAGACAGACAAACAGACAGACAAACAGACAGACAAACAGACAGACAAACAGACAAACAGACAGACAAACAGACAGACACACAAACAGACAGACAGACAGACAGACAAACAAACGGGCCCAAATGCAATAGCCTCTCCTCTGGTGAGGGTAAAAGGAAAATTCTAAATAGTCAACAACTACATTATATACACCATTTTAAAAACACAATTTCTGCTTAAAATTAAGGGTTTAAAAAAATATCAGCTTTGGTGATAATAAAATGATCCATTCGCAGCCTGGCCATGATGAAAACTTTTTAAAACTACTAAAATTTTGAGATATCATCTGGGTTTGCAAGGAGTTTGGTTTTCTTGTTTTAAAAAAAATTTCCAGTTTCCCTTCAGTTTTCAAAACATTAAAAAGCACAGATTCCAGAGCTTTTTGAGATTTAATAGGCCATGAGCGATACAATATGTCGGCACCGTTCCGGCTGGGAAATTCCCCATATGATCTTTTTGAAAGGTCTGTACATGTACATCTTAAAGGATTTGGTGGGCCATGTGTAGTTAGTAGCTTAGTGGTTGAATTAAGTGGTTGGTAGATCTTGTGTTCATATCTCCAAACTGTTTGACATGTACCTAGACCTTCTGAGGCACGAACGTGGAGAACTTTCAGCATTTTGGACGAGTTACATCAATATGGTCGACGTTCTTCTTGAACTGATTAGAGCTTCAAGAGAGGGCAACCTCTTCACTTGGCCATGATACAAGCTATGATACAATGACAGGCTAAGTTATGCAAAATATCTACCAGTGTACTACATGCAGATGACGAACTTGCAGACGGAGCATCCAGAAACATTTGAACACCCAAAGAATGGAGGTCTGTCTGTTCAGCTTGGAAAGTCAAACACCACATTTGATGGATTCCTGTTGGAAATACCATGTCGGATGGTCAACAGGATGAATTCCTAATGCTAATCAGGATGAATTCCTGTTGACCAAACTATTGAAGAGACAGCAAATAAAGACACACAGACTGTGGGAGGTACCAAAGGCTTTCATCTCAAAACTGATGCTGTCAGTAGGTATTATCTCACAGCGGAATATAGAAGCATTTGCCTTTTAAACCTCAGAGAAATGACACAAGTAAAACCACGTGGTATTTCCCATGCTAACCTGGAGGAGGTTAAAGAGAGATGGAAAGAGTGTTCAGCGTGTGGTAGGCCTATTAGAAACAAGTTGGATAGACCCCTTCTATGTGGCAAATGAGTTGATGTCGATATCTACTGTTTCAATACCATCCACGGAAATGGGCAAAAACTGCTTGACTGCAAAATATAGAGAATAACAGGCCGACAATGAGGTTAGACAGACCAGGCTGGAGAAGGAGAAACCCTCTAAAGATGTATACGAGACTACGATAGGTTGGCAAAGCTGCAATTAAAGACATTCAGTGACTTAAGGAAGTCCAAAAAATCCAAAGTCCCTGGAATAGAGATCATTCTAAAAGCAGACGACAAGTTGTTTGGGAATATGGTCTTGGTTGCTACAAGCAGGAACCTGGACATGAGAGAGGTTTTACAGAATTATTTGGGACCGCTACATTCGGCTTTGGCTAATTGTGACGGCACGTTAAGGAAAACCAACAAAGCTGCTCTGGCAAGACATATGGAGAAGAGGATATCATCAGCAGACGGTGTTCCATCTCCATCGGCATGCATTATAGATGCGATGAGCTTCGTGAACAAGGTCAGTGGTGACAACAGGACTTTTAGAGATGTTTGAGAGATCATCTTCATGTATGCACTTCAGTCCGGGATAGGCAGCAACAGAATAGACGTCGTCTTTGATGTATCCAAAGACACATCCATCAAGAATGCCGAGAGAGACAATAGAAGCCAATATGTGAATATTATGCAAGGCAGTATCGTAGCTGGCCAAAGGATCCAACAATGGAGACCTCAACTCAGAAGCTCCATAAGCAATAATGCCCTCATCAACTTCCTGTGCGAAACATGGAGATGTCCACTGTATCCAGAGAAGCTTGGTGACGAGTAGATGTATGTAACATGTCAGGACCAGTGTTATACGATCACTAACGATGGCGCCTGTGTTGTTGATGAGCTGATGACCTCCTGGGAAGAAGCAGATACACGCATGTTGGAAATCATGACCATGAAGCAATCATTTCAGAAGATATGCATGTATTTATACGAAGCCTTCCAGTCTACAGAGAAATAGCAGGAAAGATCTTCATCCGATGTGGTACAAATAATAGACTGAGACACATAGACATTACTAAGGTTGGTCAGTCACTTGGGGGAAGCCTTGGGGAACTTTGGGGAAGCAACTTGGGGAACCTGTGTTGAATGAATTGGACTGCACGAGTTCACTGGGTGTCACTCAAGGTTGGAGCTCAAGGTGGTCATGGAAAGGTTGGAGCCATGGAACTGGTAACAAAAGGAGGTAGACTCCAAAGAGCTATGGCAGAACTTGGAGAAAACTGGATTCTTTCCCAAGAATTGTTCTTGCTCATAGAAGAGTTCACATGCAGAATGTATGCGTCAGTTATCACTGACATGTGAACAACCTGAGATACCAACTGTTCAGAGACAAGAAAGGTGATGTGGTGTCGGGTCAGTTTCCACCCTGCGAGGAAACGCTCTCCATACGTGCGCAGCATGCAAACATCGATTGGATGCAAGGTCTACCTGCACTGGAAGTTGTGATGGAGTCGATGGCATGAAAATGTAGGAGATGATGAAAAGCTCCTGGATGCCAGCGTATTGTTAATGGGCTGAAGTGTTCCTCTGCATGTAGAAATTAGTCGTGTGACAGACAATATGTACCAAGATGACTATGCCGATACTACGGATGATGGTTCAGACGAAGATCATGATGATGTGGGTGTGTGACTGTCATTTCACCAGTTGATATTATGTATGGCATGACCAGACAAATCAATATTTTCAAAATATGATAGTGTCTCTTTCCGGTTATAATTCTTTCATTGGCTCAAATAATTTCAGATGAATACTGTAGATGTGTTTCAGACGGTCTATAAAGGGTTTTTTCTTGTTACTTGCAAAATCGAAGAAGAAGGTTGGTCTTGTGCGTTATTCTGTCTGCTTGTGTTTGTGTGTTTGTTTATCTGTCAATCGCCTTCGTGTCACAATTTTTAACCGATCTTCACGAATCTCCACCAAATGATGAGAGTTGCTGATATGGAAGTTCAGACGAAAACTGGGATAGAGAATCTGGGATAGGATGCCTGGAGTTCAATGGTGGTCGTACACACAGGAATGGTTGGTTCCTCAGTGACGGGTGCTATTGATTTTGAGGTCAAAGGTCATGTTGAGGTCAAATTTCAAAAATTTTCATTTTTCAACCCATTGACTTGAAAGTTGAACAACATTTGCATATTGCATCACTCAATTGGGAAACAAATTATTTTTGAGGTCAAAAGATCTAAGTTCAACTCGGGATTGCATCGCACATCACAGACTTGGAAAAGTAACTCTTTTGAAGTCAAAAGGTCCACTCAAGGTTAAACTGCTAACAGTCAATTTTCATCAGTTTTCATCTGAAAAATAATCAATTTTCATCTGATTCAACCAAACCACCTTTAGAGGCCATTTTCCCCGCAGAGCAGGGGTTGGCCTTTTTGGGGCACCCTGGTCCTCTTTTTGAAGCAATGTTTTATGGCCGGATGCCCTTCCTGCCGCCAACCCTGTTAGTCGCCTCTTGCGACACACAGGGAATTCCAGTGAACCGGTACTCAATTTGCCGACCTCGGAAGGATGACAGGCTGAGTCAACCCCCCTGTCGTTCATTCAGCGATTGACCAGGATTCAAACCCAGGATCCTAGGATCCCAAGCTGGCACCCTAACCGCTAAGCCAACACCAGGCTCTTTCATCCGATTCAACCGAGCTTTGATTAAGATCAAGTTAAATCCTAATGAAATTGACAATTTGATGTATCCATGGCAACCTTTGGGGATCGGAGGGGGGGGGGGGGGTGGATTTTGCAAGTATCGTTCTGTGCATGAGGTATTTGTTGTTGTTTTTTTGCCAATTTTTTTTTTTTTCATTATCGACATGTTCTAGTCAGTAAATTTGTGCTAAAAATCACAATAATAGAAAACAGTGAATTTAATATTTCCTTTGAATTACAATTTTGGTCGCAGTTTATATTTTACTCAAATTAATACAACATATGTGTAATCATGATATGATTCATAGTACATTCAAACCACATATTGTAGATGCTAATCCTTTTATGCTTTTGCTCTGTCATTTTGTTTTGTCATCAGTACAGCTGTTAATTTTAAATTATTTTACTTCATTTTCTGGTCAGATAATCATATTTCCTTTTGTATTACATTGCATAATTGTTGGCCCAGAGCAATTCGTTGGTTCCTCCGTGACGCTGTCGATATCTAAGTTGGAGTATAAAATGTTATATATTTTGTCTGACTCGTTCAAAATTCCACAAGTCTGCATGAATGTGATGTATTGCTTTCATATTTGGACTATTCTTTCATTATTCAACTATTTGTGTACATGTTTGACGATCCAACTTGCAAGCAGGCGACGCCACTTTTCAGGGTTGATCTGTTATTAAATTCCACTTTTCCTCCATTATGACGTCATAATTCGACAAGTACAAAAATTCATCCGATCAGGATGAAATTTCTTGTGTCATTTTGGGTTAAATTTCTGGAGAATTTTTAAAATAATGACGTCATCGGTAACGTGGTTCGGCCGCCATATTTTTACCCTCGCCAGGGGCGAGGCGAGGGTATTGCATTTGGGGCCATTTGTTTGACTGTCAGTTTGTCCGCACAGAACGAGTATGCTTTCCTCTGTAACCATTTGTGTGATTGCCAAAAAAAATTCACCATAGGAGCGCCTCCTCCTGTAGAATTTTAATGAAAATTATTGCATCATAGGTCACGTGGTATGGGTGCCATCTTGGAAAAACTGAAAAACTTTTCACCTCTATATCTCTGAAACCGCTCAATGGGAAAAAATGAAATATGGCTCATTGTCAAGTACTCCTCATAGGGAACAATGTATATTCATGATTGTCATCGGTGTCTTTATTATGACGTCATAATTAGACAAGTAGACGCTTGATCAGATCACTTTGAAATTTCTTGTGCATGATCTACACAAAAATTGTATTGGAGGATTAAATTAATGACCTCATCGGTCACGTGGTTCGGCAGCCATGTTGGATTGAACATGTCATCAATAAACACCACACAAACTATACAAACACATCCTGGCAAGGGTCTGCAATCTCTGATTGCTATTTCCTGTTCTTAATGTAGTCATTCTGTGATTCTAAAGGACGAAGCGAGAATTCCTTAAATTATAGTTTTAAAAAGGAATCATTTAAAAGAGAAACATTAAAAGACCGAAAGGCAGCTCATCCTGGGGAACCAGCAAAAAAGAATCACGGTTTAAATAAAGTCATTTTGAAAACCCAGATGAAGTAATTCCAGTAAAAGCCATGAAATTAAAAAAGAGGATTAATGTAAAATTAATCAAGCCTTGTAAGCGACAAATTGTTTGACATACAGCGACGCCATGTATATTGATTATAATCAACGTGTTGCTACCACCAAACATCTCCAAGATTAAATCACATTTAAAGTGTAGATAAGGACTCTCTGGCACGACCTCATCATTTTATTCATCATCTGCTTCTGGATGGATTCTGATTCTTGATTCTGGATCTGGATCTGGATTCTGGATGGATCTGGAAGGATTGATGGATGGATGGATGGATTCTGGATGGATGGATTCTGCTTGTCGTTAAAGGCGGCAAAAAGGGTTGGCGTCAGGAAGGGCATCCGGCCGTAAAACATTGCTTCAAAAAGGGGACCGAAAAACAACAACAACCACAGTTCCCGAAAAAGGCCAACCCCCGCTTGCGGGGGAAAATGGCCTCTAAAGGTGGTTTTATAAGGACTCTCTGGATGAGGCTCAAGACTATTCCGGTCTAAGATGGGATCTAACGTACAATTAAAATCACCACATTAAATACCAAAGTGTCATGAGTAAGATGATTGAGGAAGGAAAGGACTCAGTAAAAAATGTAGTTCTAGCCATACTATCGCTTGTTGCATAAACACTGACAACTATAAAACGCTGGTTATTTTATATAAAAACAAAATGAACGGAAGAGGAGATAGGAAAGTGTACAGGAAAAAGAATACCAGCTCTCACAGAGGCAAAGTTACTAAACAGATACCAAGTACCTCCGAGCTTCAGCTGTCAATCTTTCATGCAGCTTGCAGCAAGTAGCATGAGTCTCTGACAAGAAGACAATGCCTGCATTTGTTTTTTAGGTTAACTTTGCATAAAGGGCTGAACCCACTGTTTATATGAAGGCTTGTATTAACATTAGTCATAAAATGAAAAGGAAAGAAGGAAAGACAGCTCAGAGACATTTATTAGGTCCACATTAGATCCCATGGCTGAGTCATACCAGAGATTTTCAAGTGGTATGTGCTGTATACTTGCTTGACACTTAGCATTTAAAAGGATAGAACACAGAAAAACAATGCTGGGAAGACAAGAGCAAACCACCCGGTTTAACCCTGAGCAAGAAACTGCTCCGGCACTGCCAACGCTCTGTAAAGAGTATGGTACATCAAAAATTAAATAAAACCTTTATATGCACATTATGTCTGCCACACATCTCTTTGGCACCATCTTTTTAAGGGTCCATATGGCTCTGCTCTTCTGGTTGAATTTCGATTATTTATGTTTTGCCTCATTTTGGGGGGGGGGGGGGGGGTGAGCGAGGGTGGATGGGTAGGGGAGGGAGGGGGGCTGTCGCAGCTATACGCTTAGCCATTTTATTCTGTCATCGTGTTTGGTGTTTTTTTGTTCCTTGCGAGGTCAAAGATTTTTCAAGTATATTAGTCGGTTGCTTTTGATATCCTGTTTGTTTGTCTGGTTCACTCGCCTACAGGTCACAATTCTAAACCGATCGTCATGAAACTTCACCAAGTCGTATAGGTCGTCACAATTGAGAAGCCTATTGATTTTGAGGTCAAAGTTCATCTGGAGGTCAAGTTTCTAAAATCGCCATTTTTCATCCGATTGACTTGAAAATTGAACAGCATTTGCATATTGAATCACTAAATTAGGAAACCAACTATTTTTTTAGGTCAAAAGATCAAAGGTCAACTCAAGGTCAAACTTCCAAAATCATCAATTTTCATCTGAAAAACCGTCAATTTTCATCGATTCACTTGAAAGTTGTATAGCAATTGCACAGAGTACTTCACGGCATTGGGAAACCAACTATTTTTAAGGTCAAAAGGTCAAACTTCTAAAATCAGCAATTTCATCTGAAAAATCAACTCTTTTCATTCTATTGACTTGAAAATTAAACAGCAATTATGTAGTGTATTGCTGATTTTGGAAATAAGGGCAAAATGTCAAAGGTCAACTCAAGGCCAATGGTCAACTCAAGGTCAAACTTCTAATATCAATTTTCATCTGAAAAATAATCAATTTAAATCCAATTGACCTGAAGACCCTGACGTTGACAGCTTTGATTTAGATCATCAATTTTAATCTTAATGAAATGGACAATTTTATATATTCATGACAACTTATTTTGGGGGGAAGGGTAGATTTTGCAAGTATCGTGCTCTGCATGACGTCTTCTTGTTTTTGTTTGTTGGCAGTTTAGTCTAGGTTTGATTCCTGACCTGATGAGATGATAAACTTTCATCCTTGCACCTTGCAGACTGAGTGCTATATATTAATAATAATAATAATAATAATAATAAAGGAGTCTTATATAGCCCCATCAAGCAGAGTAAACTACCCTCATGGAGCTTTACATTATCATGCGAACGCACACACACCGCACACACACACACACAAACATACACACATACAGACACACCTTCACTCTTGCCCTATTCCTCTCCCTCCCCATTCAAAACCCACAGATGTGTACTCCCCCTCCTCCTCCCCTCCCTCCCCCGCACATGTACACAGACATACTCTCGATCTCTGTCCCACCTCAAACCAAAGGGAAAACAGGACTTAGACTTTGAAAGACTTGTGAAACAGATAGGTTTTGAGGGAGGTTTTAAAGGCAGGAAGAGAGTCAACATGTCGAACAGAGGAAGGCAAGTCATTCCAGAGCAGAGGTGCAGCAAAGGAAAAGGATTTCTCGCCAAACGACTTGGTGCTGGTGCGCGGCGGCTCTAAGGTCATAGAGTCGTCGCTTGAACAAAGCCGTCGCCGAGGTTCATAGAGAGTGAGCAAATCAGAGAGATAGTGAGGTCCCGCTCCACACAATGATTTATAACATAGTGTGCAAATTTTGTATTGCACACGAGCAGAGACAGGCAGCCAGTGTAAAGATTCAAGAAGCGGAGTAACATGTGTGTTACTGTGTGTTCCGGGTTTGAGGCATGGCCTCCTTTTTGCCGTGTTTTTCTAGTCCAGGCAGCGGTGTTTCGCTGCTCTAAACGGTTATTGGACCTAGTCCTATTGGAGTGAGCGACTTATCAGTTTTGGCTTATCAGACCCTATGGGCTGGTGCTCCTGCCTCACACCTGGCTCGGCTTCACGCTGTTGAATCCAAAGCTTTCAAAATCATTGGAATCTCCCGCGATGAAGCTATCTCTGAGGGCCTTTCACTCACTCACCGCAGGCAGGTAGGTGGTCTTTCTGTCTTCTACCGACTCCTCTCCGGCCTTGCTCCCCCAGCTCTCTCTGTGCTCTGTCCCCCAAATATTCCTACAGGTCGCACAAGATCTGCCAGCAACCCTCTGATGGTTAAACTGCCGAAATCTCGGCTCTCTGCTCACCTTCACTCTTTCATTCCTCTTTTCTCCCGCCTGTGGAACAAACTCCCACACTCCCTTCAATCCCTCTCCTCCCTCCAGGTCTTTAAAACAGCTGTTCACCACCATCTCTTATCTTCCCCCATCCATA
This sequence comes from Myxine glutinosa, assembly GCF_964187855.1. NCBI lineage: Eukaryota > Metazoa > Chordata > Myxini > Myxiniformes > Myxinidae > Myxine > Myxine glutinosa. The sequence continues at coordinate 176,617,786 of NC_136266.1, read as the reverse complement.
ACCTTGATCTTTTCTACCCCCACTAATTCACCCCAGATCCACCTTGTTTGAAATTCCAACTTATTTCCTGGAAATCCTGGCAGTGTCCATATGTTTATACCTCTCCCACCCCCCCCCCCCCCCTTCACATGCCTCCCCCCCTTCACATGCCTCCCCCCCAAAGCCCTCTCCCTCCCACAGATCTCTCGATGTCTCCATGTCTCTCGGTCCCTGCTCTCAAATGTTGTGTTTGTGTCCTTCCCCCTCTCTCCCCATCTTGTCTACCGCTCCCGATGTTATTTGTTTCATGTGTCTGTTTGTCTTTCTGTGTGATTAATGTTCGCTCTTTCACGAGCCTCGATCTTGTATACAAAAAAAAAAAAAAAAAAAAAAAAAAAAAAAACATGGTCAGACTTCTTCGCCTTACAGACAAGACGAGCGGCAGAGTTTTGAACCTTTTGTAACTTATCCAAGAGAAACTGAGGGCAGCCAGCACACAAAGAATTACAATAGATTACAAAATCTGAAATAATCATCATTGGCCCAAAAACGCTCACCAAATCCACCCATAACTTTGCCCTCAACATCGACGGTTTCCCAGTATCCACCTCCCCTCACATTCGGAATCTTGGCATCATCTTTGACCAAACCCTCTCCTTCGACAAATACATTAAAAAGATCACAAAGACAGCCTTCTTTCACCTGAAAAACATCGCCCGTCTCTGTCCATCCCTCTCCTCCACGGCTGCAGAAACCCTCATCCACGCCTTCATCACCTCCCGTCTTGACTACTGCAACAGCCTCCTCTATGGTTTACCCTCAATAATCACCAATAAACTCCAATACATTCAGAACTCCGCTGCCGGTCTACTCACCCATTCCCGGACCCGTGACCACATCACCCCCGTCCTTTACAAGCTTCACTGGCTCCCCATCCCCCAGAGAATCCAGTACAAAATCCTCCTCTTGAACTACAACGCCCTCCATAACCTGGCCCCATCCTACCTGACTGACCTCCTCTCCAGACACACTCCCACCCGCAACCTCCGCTCTGCTGGTACCAACCTCCTGACCCCCCCCCCCCCCCCCATGCGGACCAAATTCAGATCCTGGGGGGACAGGGCCTTCTCCATCGCTGCTCCCACCCTCTGGAACTCACTACCTCACACCATCAGAGACTCCTCCTCACTCACCACATTCAAAACATCACTCAAGACCCACCTGTTCAACACTGCATTCAACATTTAACCCACAGCATTTAACCCCTGACTATCTCTTCTCCTTCTCCTTCCTTTTGCTTTGATTATTTACCTATTGATTTTTGTCTTTTTGCACTTGTTTTTTGTACTCTGTCAAAGCGCCTTTGGGCTTCTTGAAAAGCGCTATATAAAATAAATGTATTATTATTATTATTATTATTATTATTATTATTATTATAGTCCAGCCTTGAGAGGACAAGGGCACAGACCAGAGTTAGAGCAGCTTGAGGAGTAAGAAAGTGGCGAATGGATGCGATCTTTTGCAGCTGAAAGTATGCTGATTTGCAAGTTTGAAGTACTTGTTTGGAAAATGTCATGTTACAGTCGAAAACCACACCAAGGTTCTTGGCCGATGAAACAAAGTTTACATCTGTTTCACAAACATGAATAGTGGTAGGAAGTGAACATTGTAGAGGACATCTGTGCGATCTTACAATCATAGACTCTGTTTTAGCATCGTTCAGCTGAAGTTTGTTTTGGGTCATCCACGCCTTCACGTCGGCAATACAGCCTTCTAACACTTCAACAGTGGGCACGATTTGTTGAATTGTGCTTCCTTTGTACAGCTGATTGTCATCCGCAAAGGCGTGGTGATCAACTGAATGTCTGGCAACAAGATCAAATAGAGGCTGAGTGTACAAAAGAAAGAGGATAGGTCCCAGGACTGAGCCCTGGGGAACACCAAAGGAAAGCGGAGAAGGGCTGATTTCTGGCCATTGACAACAACTGTTTGCACTCTATCAGTAAGATAGGACATCAGCCAAGAAAGGGGAGTACCAGTTATACCAAATGTGATTTCAAGACGACGAATTAAGACACTATGGTCAATCGTGTCAAAGGCGGCAGATAAGTCCAAAAGAACAAGAACGGAAACCTTACCACAGTCAAGAGAGGTCAGAAGATCATTGGTTATTCTTAGGAGAGCGGTCTCGGTGCTATGGCCTGGTCTATATGCTGACTGGCGAGAATTGAAAAGATTATTTGAAACTAGATGGTCATTCATCTGTGATAGCACAATTCTTTCTGTGATCTTTGACAGGAAAGACAGGTTGGAGATAGGACGGTAATTTTTCATGTCGTTAAGGTCAAGGGTGGGCTTTTTAAGAAGTGGTTTAACAAGAGCTTGCTTAAAGAGAAGCGGAAATGAACCTGTCGTCAGAGAATCATTGATAACTGCAGTAATAAATGGGAGGAGGATGTCCAAACACTCAATAAACAAATCGATGGGAAGGGGGTCGAGATCACATGTTTTTGTGTTTGACTTGAGGATTGTACATTTGACAATTTCCTCAGTAACAGGAGTAAACGAACTAAGAGGTCATCAGTGAAAGCAGTGTTCAGCATCATCGAAGGAAAGGAGTGACTGCTTGTCAAGATTGTTTCTTATTGACTGAATTGTATTGTGAAAGAAATGCAGGAAACGTTGGGGTAGTTCGTTTTGAGGAAACACAGTGGGAAGAACGGATTTATTTTTGGTAGCAAACAGGCGGTTGGTAATGCTGAACAGTTGCTTGCAGGAGGAGCTCCGAGTAATCCGATCAGAAATATATGACGTTTTTGCTTTCAGAATGATTTTTATGACGAGTCTTTTAGCTATGTTATACAACTGTTTATGGACTGTGAGGCCAGTCTTCAGCCACTGTGTCTCGGCACGCCTTCGTTCCTTTTTGGCAGCCCTGACTTTGTCGCTGACTGCGCTGAACCACGGAGTACTCCTGCATCTGGGAACGGCGCGCCGTGTCGCTGGAGCATGACAGTCCAACGCTGTGCGGAGGCAACAGTCGAGGTCTTCTGCAGTGACATAGGAATGGCCAGAGAGACGGGTGTGAAGGTCCTCTTTAAAGGCGGAACAGGCGATGGCACGAATGTTGCGGGCAGTGATGAAGGTGGGCTGAAGACGAGGAACAGCAATACTCAGGTGGCTGGTGACACAGAAATGGTCCGAGGTGATAGCATAGGTCACTGACGTGGACTGCACCAACTGATCATCGCATCTGTGCACTAACCAATCCAGGATGTGTCCTTTAACGTGTGTAGGTTGGGAGACAGACTCAGACAGACTAAAAGTAGAAAGGAGGTCAATGATCTTTGAAGTGAGAGAAAGTTGTGGTTGGTCGTAGTGGACGTTGAAATCTCCAAGAATCAAGACGAAACCAGGAGGAGTATTGCAGTGGTCGAGCGGATTAGGAAGCTGGGTCACGAACATAGAGTCAGTAAGCTTGTTTTTCCGGTTAGGTGGAGGTCGGTAGAGGCAGAAGAAATGAAGAGTGTTTTCTGACAGAGTGAAGGTGACATGGGCTAGCTCGTAGGATGAATGGTCGAACGAAAAAGTCGTGGTGAAGGAGAGAAAGGGAGAGAAGTTGTCTCTGTAAATAACAGCCATGCCCCCACCCCTAGAGGAGCGAGGAAATGACTGCAGGGTGTATCCAGGTGGGGTGAGATCAGCACACCTCGCTTCGTCGCCACTGGGTCGGAGCTAAGTTTCGGTCAGAAAAAACACGTCGATATCATTATCTTGAATAAAAGAGGTAATTTCGGTTCGCTTGTCAGGACTACTTACAGACTGAGCATTGAATAAGGCGAGATACAGGTCAGAATGGTGTTTTTGTGCTGTGTATGTTCTACAGGGATAGATGAGGTTATTGAAGTTGACAGGGGACACTTTTTAGCAAGAATTATTAAAATGTGGGCCGGGCCGTCGCTGGTCACGAAGAGAAATCACAATCGGTATTTTTCTCTGCTTTCTCCTCCCGCCTCGCTTTGTGCGTTTTCTCGGGAGACCAACGCCGATTTCAAGTTCTCTGAGGCCTGACACGAGTCCAGGAGTCAATCGAGTGGTGTTGTTTAAAGACAAAAGTTTTTGCCGAGTGTAGCGAATAGGCCTTGGGATAGAGGAGTTAGAGCGGATAGTCGAGCTCGGTACATGCAGCGGTGCGTGCAGAGGTGGGGCGAGCGATGGGGCGAGCGGTGGGACAAGCGATGGGACGTGCAATGGGCCGAGCGATGGGGCGAGCGATGGGACAAGCGATGGGGCGGACAATGGGCCGAGCGATGGGACGAGCGGTGGGACGAGCGGTGGGACGAGCGGTGGGCCTGGCGATGGGCCGGGCGATGGGGCGAGCGATGGGGCAAGACGGGGAAAAGAACTGTCTTGTTGAGAGGCGCACACCGGGGCTGCGTGAGGCTCAACGAAAAAACCCTGGCGGGTACTTATAGTTCGAAATTTTCAACTTGGTGGCGAGTAAAAACCAAAGTACTGCAAATCTCATGGGCAGACACGCCGCCATAAGCCAGGAAACGAAACAGGGATCCATCACAATAATTCACACAAAGCACAACACGACAGCACACTCTAAATCCAACAGAATCAATCAAATACACAGGACGACCGACTCAGCTCAGCCTGTTAGGCGAATGACCCGGACGGAAGTCACAGAATATTAAGGAGTATGAGATATTTCTGAGGGGATTTTAAACTCGCTTGCCAGTCTGCTACCATTGCTTTTTATGTTAACATCATCATATGAAAGATCCTCTAGTGCCCTCTGAAAAGCATAATCCATTATAAGTTGGTACCTTGACCCAAACATAAATTTCTGCTCTAATCTGCAGGGGCACTGCCTTGGAGTCAGAGCTACACCAAGATCTGATACCAGTAATGTAATTTTTGCGAATCATGTAACGAACAAAAAAGAAATTCAGAATCGAATCCAAGTCAAATACACGTCCGCTGGAGATATATAATACAAACTGTCAATTCAAGCTTACTAGAAACGGTACCTGCCCTATGGGCGGGGCTTCAATTGGGAAGCCCAAATGAAAAGGCAAAACATCAGAAATTGAAGGCTTTTTTTATTTTTTATTTTAAACGATTCATATAAACGTCCGTTGAATCATATCACATGCAAATCATCAAAATCTAAACAGTACATGGCGCCCATTTTGAAAAAGATTGAATTCTGCAAAACGGAAGCGGCCGCTACACGTCTTTCTCAGTCGCACGTTTATGTGTGAAGAGTGCGCGCCGAATCTGTAACACGGAAGCGGCCGCTACACCTGTTTCTCAGTCGCTTTGCACACGCTGCCGTGTTACTTCGGAGCCGCACGTTTATATAGGAAGAGTTCGTCAGGAGTCGATCTACTCTCTCCTGGTACGTATAATTTCAACAAAAGCCACATCACTGTTCATATCGGTAAATATTATTCCATCGTGTTTGGAAAAACTGGAAAATTGGAAAACCTGGAAAAACAATATAGCCTATTTTACTCCAGGGGGTCCTAGGATTACCCATCCAAAATATCGTTGCGATCGGTTCAGCCGTTTTTGCGGTACCTTCGAACGGACAGACGGACAGACAGACAGACAGACAGACAGACGGATGGACGGACATTTGGTGAATTATAGTAAGATTACGCAGTGCAGATTCTCGGTTGAAATGTTTGGCACAGGAAGTTCAGGTTGTGCTGTTTGCAGTTGATTTTGAACTGTTGGAACGTCCACTGTGCAGTCTAAACCCAAGTTGACCACCTGCAGTTATAACCTGACAGTAGTCGAACTATATCTGCATTCTGCAGCAAAATTCCTGCTCCAAGTGAACCTCCAACTACGCAGTCCAACCTGGCTCCTTGCAAACTACCCATTGTGCAGTACAGACCTGACCATGAGTAATAATAATAATAACCATTCCTTTCACACCGTGAGGCACGTAGGAGCTCCCGAGGCAGTTTTATTGGCTAAGGAGTACAATCCTGGACGGGTCGCCACTCTGACACAACATACTCCAATGGCTTATTACCCCCAGTAAATTCGTGCTCATTTTTCTAACCTCGGAAGGACGACAGGCTGAGTCAACCCATCTGGTGTTATGTCAACGGCATGACAGGGTCTTGATCTCAAGACCATAATAAGGTCTTAAGTCAGCCACCTTAACCGTTAAGCCAACACCAGGCATCCGGCCCTGAGTGAATCACCGTAATGTCCACTGCAAACCAAGACCTAAGGTGAACACCTGCTGTATAGTACAAATTTGAACATGAGTAAACCACGAGAAAAACACTACAAACCTGCCTTCATGTACGTTATCCAGTGCTAAATACAGGGATAGCTATGAGCTCACTACCCACTGCACAACCATCAACCCCTATGTCAGGCTTACGCAGTCCTGAAGGACATTACATCATGCACAAAAAAACTGAAAAACATACAATATTGGTGAGTTTAATAAAATAAAAAAGGCTTTTTTGTTTGACGAATCATAAATAATGTGACGAATTGGCCGTTCTCTCTCATATAACATGATTACCAAGTCCAAATTTAACCACAACAGCAACAACAACATATATTTATTTAATAAAGGTGTCTAATGCAGAGATAAATGATAAATAATAATAATCTGTACTGAGGACAGAATAGAAAAATAAAAAAACGAGATGGCCTTTATCAAATATAATGGGCGAAAACATTTCCGGAGATAGCGCAATGTTTTGGTGTAATCATTGCAACAAGTTGTGTAGCTGTGCCCATCAGGGCAAAGGGGATGTAATGGGGCAACAAGTTGTGTAGCTGTGCCCATCAGGGCAAAGGGGATGTTTTGAGGCAACAAGTTGTGTAGCTGTGCCCATCAGGGCAAAAGGGATGTAACGGGGCAACAAGTTGTGTAGCTGTGCCCATCAGGGCAAAAGGGATGTAATGGGGCAACAAGTTGTGTAGCTGTGCCCATCAGGGCAAAAGGGATGGAACAGGGCAACAAGTTGTGTAGCTGTGCCCATCAGGGCAAACGGGATGTTTTGAGGCAACAAGTTGTGTAGCTGTGCAGCTGTGCCCATCAGGGCAAAGGGGATGTTTTGAGGCAACAAGCTGTGTAGCTGTGCCCATCAGGGCAAAAGGGATGGAACAGGGCAACAAGTTGTGTAGCTGTGCCCATCAGGGCAAAAGGATGTAACGGGGCAACAAGTTGTGTAGCTGTGCCCATCAGGGCAAAAGGGATGGAACGGGGCAACAAGTTGTGTAGCTGTGCCCATCAGGGCAAAAGGACGTAACGGGGCAACAAGTTGTGTAGCTGTGCCCATCAGGGCAAAAGGGATGGAACGGGGCAACAAGTTGTGTAGCTGTGCCCATCAGCAACAAGTTGTTGTGTAGCAACAAGTTGTGTAGCTTTTTCCCTGTGGATTCTATGATGGTGAGCTGCCATGTAGATCAAATTTGTGCAGCCTCTTTCTAATGGTAGACTCATGCACTTTGACATCAACAGTGGCAAGAACTACCTGTAGGTCCCGTGATGACATTCTGGGGTTCATAGAGACTTCTTTCAGCATCTTGCTGTCTGCTCTCGGGCTGAACTTGCTGGGACGGCCTGGCCTGAACAAGTTGGCAGTTGTTTGGAATCTTCTCCACTTGTCGATGATCTTCCGGACAATCGAATGATTGATTTCAAATTGTTTGTAGATCTTTTTAAATCCCTTCCCAGACTTGTCGGCATCTATAACCCTCTTTCTGAAGGCCTCAGAGAGCTCTTTTGATCTAGGCATGGTGACGCCGCACACTTCAACAACAAAGAGCAAACCAAACTAAATGTCTGAGGTTTAAATAAGACAGGTTCCTCCAAGATCCTCTCTAACAATGTTCTCATCATTTGCACCTGAGCTGGTGCACCTGATTCTAATTTTAGGTATTTGAAGTAGTGATAAATGTCGGGGTGTACTTACTTTTTCCACATGCGAAATTTGTATTTATGTTTATTTAAATTATACAATGGACTACAAAATGTAAATGTTTCATGATATTTGTTATATTATATCACCTTTATCTATCAATATTGTTGAAATGAAGATCAAATAGCTGTATGTTGAAATATGTTGAAAAAGTCAAAACTTTACATGGGGTGTACTTACTTTTTCACGTGACTGTACCTCCACCTGGCTGAACAATTTACATTTTGTATCCCATTGATAGGCTGGATCTGGCTTTGGACCTCAACCAAAATGATCGCTTGTTCGTGTTGCCTAACCAACTCATTCACCAAGTTTCTTCTGAACCCATCCATAACTTTTTGAGATATCGTGTTTTTTATCGGTTTTAGTTCTATCACCCAATGGTGAAGAATCACTGAACAAAAATTCTCTGATCTGGATCCGGATTCGAATATTCACCAAAATTGAGTCAATTCTTCCTTGTCACACACCCAACCTGTCCACCAAGTTTTATCCGAATTCGTCCACAACTTTTGAGATATCGTCCTGTATATCACTTTTTGCCCCGGTTGATCCCGGTTGATCGCTGAATTAATGCCAGGGGGGTTGACTCAGCCTGTCATCCTTCCGAGGTCGGCTAATTGAGTACCAGTTCACTGGTAATTCCCTGTTTGTCGTTAAAGGCGGCAAAAAGGGTTGGCGTCAGGAAGGGCATCCGGCCGTAAAAACATTGCTTCAAAAAGGGGACCAAAAAAAAACAACAACAACCACGGTACCCGAAAAAGGCCAACCCCCGCTTGTGGGGAAAAATGGCCTCTAAAGGTGGTTATATCACTTTTTGCCCCCATGTCTCAATGGTGAAGAATCATGTAAAAAAAAAAAATCTCGGATCCAAATCCGGATATTCACCAAAATTTAATCATTTTGTTCTTGTCACATACGCAACCTCTCCACCAAACTTCGTCCAAATCCATGCACAACCTTTTGAGATATCTTGTTCACAGACAGACAGACAGACAAACAAACAGACAAGGGTGAAAACATAAGCTTTATCCACCTTCGGGTGCAGAGGAAACAAGGAAAATGAATACTGAAGGCTTTGGGGTCTATGCCCCAATTGCCCCATGGACCCCCATCTTTATTCATTTTATTTTCAAAAGTTGACAGCTTTTCCACTACAAAATATATACTGGGCTGAAGGTGTATTTTTTGTGAAAAGGCCTTATGGAAGCAGGTTTCTCAATGTTTCGCTGTTATGGATTTTCCTTTGCAGAAATAGTTATATTTTAACCTCTTATTGTTTTCTATCAGGATATCTTTCTTTTCTCTAATTCTGCTCGTTTTACCTTTTCAGGTTTTGCAGATCTTTGTCATAACATCACCGAGGCATGGAGTGGTCAGGCAAAGCAGACGGATCACCCTTGGGCAGCAAAATAGCAGATGGCCTTAGTCCTCTGACGATGCAGCCACAGAGGCAGGAAGCGGTGCCAATGGCGTGCTTGCAGCCAGTTGAGGGTACTTTTGTTTCCAAGCAGGGTGAATCATCAATTTTGTGTGTGGCTGGAAGGAGCCAGGAAAGCTCAGTGGTTACACTTCCTCCCAAAGACAGTCAATCTCCTCCACCAATCAAGGACGATAGCAGTTACCATTGGAGTGGCTTTGGGAAAGAGGCATTGCCTGCTCATTCAACAAGTCCAACTGATGACTCCAAACAAAAAGATGAACGAAATGTTATGTCTCAGAATTGTTCCATTCCAAAAGATTTGTTCGACACAGCACAAGGCAAATGCAGCAGAACACAATTTGTCTCTTTTTCTGACAATAGTTTTCCAAAGAGTGATGTTTCCAAGTGCAGTAATACGGAAAGTAAAGCTGCAGGTTCCACGTTATCTGATGAAATCATTGGGGAGGTCTCCTGTCCCCTTGGTAATAATGTCGGTGCTGTGAAGGGTCAAACCCCTATTTCACCCTTCAAATACGAAGACGAAACTACAGAAAAAGAGGAGGAATTGCTTGACACAAGCAAAGGATTATTCAAAAATAGCAGTCTTGCTATGGGGGCTGAAACCCATGAAAGCAGGGCACCAATATCACCCAGAGTTACTTTCAACATCAAAGCAAGTAATGATTTCTTTGCTCCAGAAGACGAACAAACATTGCCATCCCAAAACCACAGTGGTGCACCATTGCTTCAAGCACAGGATCCCAAGGTGGCAAAAGACCCTGACGTTCCTCATGAAATTAAGCTCGGAGACCGTGCCTGTGAGCAGCAGGATAAAGACACCTTGGGTTTTTCCGATTGCAATTCCATTACATCCAAGGACATGACCAGAGGATTGAAATCTCAGGAAGGGAGTGGAAGGAAGGTAGGAGTTATCAGGGCCCACACAGTCCCCAATATTTATGAAGACCGGCCTGTAGATGACCATGACAAGAATACCGACCTTTCTCAGCAAGAATCTTCAGGCAAGCTACAGATTGCTGATGGGCAGAAGCTTGAGAGACAATATTCCATGCAGTGCTTTGGTAATAAGTCTGCTGCTTTTGGGGATATAAAGGGTCTTGATTCAGAAAACAAAGGCAGTAAGAATGTGGACCAGCAAGTCGAGAAGGAAAAGTTACGCAACGATAATTTAAATATTAGCACAGAGAAAAATATTAGCAAGAAATCGACAAGTTTAAAAACCGAGTCCCAAACAGAGAAAAACTTTTTGCAAGACACGGTGAATGATGATGCGGGATGGAAAGATGTTTCTTCGAGGGCTCAGGAGATGGATGTTTGTCAAAATGATTATGGGAAATCGTTTACAAGTGACATTCAATCATCAAGTGTAAACACAACTTCTCACGAAAGAGAGGAAATGTCAATGAAGGAAAAGAAAGAGATCAAAAATCAAAACACCTTCTCTCCGATCACATTGAGTGACTCGTCAAACAAAGAGCCAAATAACTTGGAATGTCAGCAAGATGTATTGAGTGAGCTACATGTTGAGAAGCACATCATGACGACTTCTGACGCATCTCAAACCAAACAGGAAGGGATTTCACCAACCAAAAATACTCTAGAAAACGCACCTTTTTTGCCACCCAAGAGCATCATAAACAATGTTGGTGAGATAAAAGAAAAAACCAATAAACATGAAAATATAGCATACAATGCAAACCAGGGAGACGTCCAACCAACCCAACAACATCAGCAAAACAAAAGCGCAAAGGAGGCATTTGCAACAAACACAATAGACAAAAATAATTCAGATACAGACGTGGGCCTGAACATATCTAGTGGCAAAGAAAGCGACATGAACAAGGCAGAAAAACAATCCATTTGTGACGATCACAAGTCACACAAAACAGCGCAAGCACAGGATAGATTATCTCCGTATGAGTACAAGGCCGATGAAACTAAATCCGATTCCAGCTCCGAAGAAGAGCTCCAGGATCATGCAATGACAACTGCAGAGGCTGTGGATCCAGGGATGTTCTTCACAATGAATGTTTCAGATGAGGATTCTGCTCAAGCATCGTCACATGATTTGCCACACCTGCTTGCTCCAGAGACGGACGTTCTCCAGGAGGTCCAAGAAGAAGAGGAAAGTGACGAGGAGCCATACAGCCCTAACGTAAAGATGAGCACTGTGCAGATCTTTCCAGCTTTGAAGACTCAACAAACTCGTGACCATTCTCCTGCTGTGGAGTACATGGAGCTCAATATGTCTGCCGTAGAGGATAATGGCAACGAGGCTGACGTTCTGAAAAGCGTTTTCATATCTGAAAGTAGTCCTGCAAAAATGGATGTAAAATTGGATGATACAATGCCAAAGGTAGTAAAATCACAGGAAACTGATAAATCTTATTCTGGGCCTTTTGCGGCCACCAATATAGAAAGTGACATATTCAAGTCTCCATTGATGAGATCCGATCTGCCAGTTCTGAGTGCTAAAGAGTCAAAATACCACCCTGCGGGGCTTCTCTTTGAGAACGTCGTACCAGCAAAAGCTCCGTCGGGTGCTGCCGAGAGACGCCAAGGGAGCATGAAGTATTCATTGAGTGTGGACGTGAGCATGATGCAGCACAGTGATGAAGCCGATCGCCACTCCTTCCACAAGAAGGACCTCGGGGTGGTCAGTGAGGAATCAAAGGGAACCATTCTCGAGGCAGACCACTCTCGTGGAGGAACTCAAGAGGAACTTCAATTCAATACATTTCAGGTCAATACAAGTGAAAAAACCCAAATTAAGCCATGTGTTGAACTACAGAATGTCAATGAGAGCAAAAAAGCTGTGGGAGACGTGCAAGAAAGTAAAGGTGAGTATCATGGTGATAAGAAGTTTTTAACAATGCTTTTTTATTTATAAACTAGCAGAAGTACCCGGCGTTGCCGGGCGGGGGAGGGGGGGGAGGGGTGGAGGAGGGAGGGGGCAGGAGGGGAGGGAGGAGGAAGGTGAGGGGCAGGGGAGGGGGAGGGGTGAAGGGGGTGAAGGGGGAGGGGCAGGGAGGGGGGGAAGGGGCAGGTTAAGGGGGTAAAGAGGAGGGAAAGGGGGGAGGGGGGAAGGGGAGGGGAAGGGGGAGAAGGGGAGGGGAAGGGGGAGAAGGGGAGGGGAAGGGAGGAAGGAGAGGAAGGGGGGTTCATATATATGCTGGTGGGTGAATGTGGCGTTCATCACGTTTCTGAGTTCAGTGTGTTGCCGATCAAGAAGAAGAAGAAGCCGTACTACCAAGTTTATACACTTCCGGAATTGTTTGATTTATTTGTATTCAAATGTCTGGTGATTGTTTTATATTTATTTATGCGAATGTGTACTTGTATATAACTGTCATGAATTTAAAAAGGCTTCAGCACTATCGAGGGATTTTTATTTATTTTATTTTTTTACTCCAAAAAAACTAACTTTTTTTAATTTTTTTTTTTTTTTTTTTGCTTACAACACTCCCAGGTACTCACTGATGAACCTCTGAAAGTTTGACGAAGATCCGTTCAGCCATCTCTGAGAAAAATTGCGACACACAGAAAGACAGACAGACAGACACACACACAGACAGACATCTCTCTTATATAGTAGACCCAGCGTTGCCCGGGTTCTTTTTGAATGAATTTAATCTTCTGTACATCGGTCTGATGTGAGGCCAGTATCAGTTAGTGCTCAACGATTCCTTGTTCTTTCTTCTGTCGGGCCCGCGAGAGAGAATTTTGAAAGCATGTTTTGCAATCAGTCAGATATTCCTATAAAGTGCATAAGTTGTACTTCAAGAGAATTTTGAAGGAAGAAGAAGATTTATTGCGAAATGGGCCCAGCCCGGCCGAGGCGGCCTCGACCGGCCTCGCCACCCAGCCTATAACCTTCCCGGGGCCCGTCCCAACAATTTTTGTTTCAGAGGTTTCCTCCTATCTTTCACTGTTCAGGAGATTAGCGTGTGCAGACAAACAAACAAACAAAAACTTTCTTTTATATATATAGAAGAAGAAGAAGAAGAAGCAGAAGAAGAAGAAGAAGAAGATAAACAAGATCTAAGGCTCGTGATGGAGCTGCCACTCACATATCTCACATATCTCATATCTCTCTCTCTCTCACTCTCACTCTCACTCTCACTCTCACTCTCACTCTCACACACACACACACACACACACACACACACAACACAGCCACTGAGCTTGGGGAAAGGGCCATCACTTCCTGGGATACCCTGGGTACCAGTGATGTCACAATAATGGCGCCAGTTTTCTTGTCGCACTCAGCGGGACATTTTCTCAAGAGGAAGTTTCTCTTCCTCGTGCATGCCAACCTATGGGGATTGGCCGTGCTTTATCCTTTTTGATGCCAAAAGCCAAGTGAGGAAGCAGGACGTACCAGCACGTTTTAAAGTCTTTGGAATGACCTGGCAGAACAAAATATGAACCACCAACCCCCCAACCTTTGAGTGGACGCTCTAACTTTTACACCACCGAGTTGGTGCTCTGAGTAAACGCTGCAAAAACAGAGCATGGACAAACAACATAGGTTGGCATTTGTGGAAAGGAGGAAATTACTACTTAAGAGTCACACTGGGTGCAAACTGCAAAGAGAAAAATGACGTCATAAAGATGGCGTCACCAGTATCCAGAGTTGCCTGGGAAGTTGTGGCACTTCCCTTAAGCTCAGCATCTATGTTTGTCTGAAATGAGTCTGGTGTTGTCTCATGTATTTGTCTGCATGTGTGTACGTGATTTGTGTTGCAGCTCCTCCACTAATCTGAGAGCGTGTAAAAAAAAACAAAAAAACGTTGACTTGTTAGTCGGGCCTACATCACACAAAATCATTTCCCAGGAGGAATGGTAGTGCCATCATTTGCAAACTGGTTTGAAAAGGAAAGTACGCGCATTGGGCAGCAAAAGTAACACATGAAAGTAAGGGGACCGAAATGTGTGGAGGAAAAGAGAGTTAACCAAAGATAGAAATCAAAGGTAGAGGGAATCAAAGGTTACACGTGGAGGTCAGAGTCAGTTGAAAGTTACATGTGGAGGTCAGAGTCAGTTGAAGGTTACACGTGGAGGTCAGAGTCAGTTGAAAGTTACATGTGGAGGTCAGAGTCAGTTGAAGGTTACATGTGGAGGTCAGAGTCAGTTCAGGTTTACACATGGAGGTCAGAGTCAGTTGAAAGTTTCACTTTCACTCACTCACCGCAGGCAGGTAGGTGGTCTTTCTGTCTTCTACCGACTCCTCTCCGGCCTTGCACCCCCAGCTCTCTCTGTGCTCTGTCCCCCAAATATTCCTACAGGTCGCACAAGATCTGTCAGCAACCCTCTGATGGTTAAACTGCCGAAATCTCGGCTCTCCGCTCACCTTCACTCTCTCATTCCTCTTTTCTCCCGCCTCTGGAACAAACTCCCTCACTCCCTTCAATCCCACTCCTCCCTCCAGGTCTTTAAAACAGATGTTCACCACCATCTCTTATCTTCCCCCATCCAAAACCTTGATCTTTTCTACCCCCGCTAATTCACCCCAGATCCACCTTGTTTGAAATTCCAACTTCTTTCCTGGAAGTCCTGGCAGTGTCCATATGTTTTATACCTCTCCCACTGCCCCCTTCCCACGCCCCCCCCCCCCAAAGCCCTCGCCCTCTCTCAGATCTCTCGATGTCTCCATGTCTCTCGGTCCCTGCTCTCAAATGTTGTGTTTGTGTCCTTCCCCCTCTCTCCCCATCTTGTCTACCGCTCCCTATGTTATAGTTTTATGTGTCGGTTTGTCTTTCTGTGTGATTAATGTTCGCTCTTTCACGAGCCTCGATCTTGTATACAAAAAAAAAAAAAAAAAAAAAAGTTACATGTGGAGGTCAGAGTCAGTTGAAAGTTACATGGAGAGGTCAAAGTCAGTTGAAAGATACATGTGGAGGTCAGAGTCAGTTGAAGGTTAAATGTGAATGTCAGAGTCAGTTGAAAGTTACATGTGGAGTTCAGAGTCAGTTGAAGGTTACATGTGGAGGTCAGAGTCAGTTGAAAGTTACATGTGGAGGTCAGAGTCAGTTGAAGGTTAAATGTGGAGGTCAGAGTCAGTTGAAGGTTAAATGTGAATGTCAGAGTCAGTTGAAAGTTACATGTGGAGTTCAGAGTCAGTTGAAGGTTACATGTGGAGGTCAGAGTCAGTTGAAAGTTACATGTGGAGGTCAGAGTCAGTTGAAGGTTAAATGTGGAGGTCAGAGTCAGTTGAAGGTTAAATGTGAATGTCAGAGTCAGTTGAAAGTTACATGTGGAGGTCAGAGTCAGTTGAAGGTTACACATGGAGGTAAGAGTCAGTTGAAAGTTACATGTGGAGGTCAGAGTCAGTTGAAAGTTACATGTGGAGTTCAGAGTCAGTTGAAGGTTACATGTGGAGGTCAGAGTCAGTTGAAGGTTACATGTGGAGGTCAGAGTCAGTTGAAAGTTACATGTGGAGGTCAGAGTCAGTTGAAGGTTACACATGGAGGTAAGAGTCAGTTGAAAGTTACATGTGGAGGTCAGAGTCAGTTGAAGGTTAAATGTGGAGGTCAGAGTCAGTTGAAGGTTACACGTGGAGGTCAGAGTCAGTTGAAGGTTACATGTGGAGGTCAGAGTCAGTTGAAGGTTACACATGGAGGTCAGAGTCAGTTGAAGGTTAAATGTGGAGGTCAGAGTCAGTTGAAGGTTACACGTGGAGGTCAGAGCCAGTTGAAGGTTACATGTGGATGTCAGAGTCAGTTGAAGGTTAAACGTGGAGGTCAGAATCAGTTGAAGGTTACAGGTGGAGGTCAGAGTCAGTTGAAGGTTACATGTGGAGGTCAGAGTCAGTTGAAAGTTACATGTGGAGGTCAGAGTCAGTTGAAGGTTACACATGGAGGTCAGAGTCAGTTGAAGGTTACATCTGGAGGTCAGAGTCAGTTGAAGGTTATACGTGGAGGTCAGAGTCAGTTGAAGGTTACATGTGGATGTCAGAGTCAGTTGAAGGTTACATCTGGAGGTCAGAATCAGTTGAAGGTTACATGTGGATGTCAGAGTCAGTTGAAGGTTACATGTGGAGGTCAGAGTTAGTTGAAGGTTACACATGGAGGTCAGAGTCAGTTGAAGGTTACATGTGGATGTCAGAGTCAGTTGAAGGTTACATGTGGAGGTGAGAGTCAGTTGAAGGTTACACATGGAGGTCAGAGTCAGTTGAAGTTTACACATGGAGGGCAGAGTCAGTTGAAAGTTACATGTGGAGGTGAGAGTCAGTTGAAGTTTACACATGGAGGTCAGAGTCAGTTGAAGGTTACATGTGGATGTCAGTCAGTTGAAGGTTACATGTGGAGGTGAGAGTCAGTTGAAGGTTACACATGGAGGTCAGAGTCAGTTGAAGTTTACACATGGAGGGCAGAGTCAGTTGAAAGTTACATGTGGAGGTGAGTGTCAGTTGAAGTTTACACATGGAGGTCAGAGTCAGTTGAAGGTTACATGTGGATGGCAGAGTCAATTGAACGTTACATGTGGAAGTCAGAGGGATCTTAGGATGCGTGTGGAAGGCAAGATAATCAAAGGTTACATATGAGGTGTGTGTGTGTGTGTGTGTGTGTGTGTGTGTGTGTGTGTGTGTGTGTGTGTGTGTGTGTGTGTGTGTGTGTGTGTGTGTGTGTGTGTGTGTGTGTTTGTTTGTTTGTGTGTGTGTCATTAGATGTTATCTCCACATGTGGGTTTCAGAAGGTGGAACGGAGAACTCACAGGTCTCAAAGTGTCCACCTTCGTTGTGCATATGTATGTGTTTGTGTATATTTATGTATGTATGTATGAATGTATGTATGTGTGTATGTTTGTGTGTGTATGTGTTTGTGTATGTGTTTGTGTGTTTGTGTATATGTGTTTATGTATGTGTTTGTGTAAATGTGTGTGTATATGTGTGTGTGCGTGTGTTTGTGTGTGTGTATATATGTGTGTGTGTGTGTGTATATTTGTGTGTGTGTATATATATTTGTGTGTGTGTGTGTGTGTGTGTGTGTGTGTGTGTGTGTGTGTGTGTGTGTATATATATATATTTGTGTGTGTGTGTGTTTGTGTGCACGTGAAATTATTTTACAGCTTTTGTGTTTTGTCTAATATTATGAGCTCCGACTTCCTTGACAGACAATCAGTTTGCAGTCTGAGACAATTATGGATGGCGTTTCGATCATCAATTGCTGCTGCTGTTGTTGTTGCTGTTGTTGTCATTAAAGGCAAATGAACTGCCATTTTAGTTGCTGACACAATATGTAAAAATCTCTTATAATATATATTATGAACACTTTCAACTCACTTTGGGTATTTTTCATGTTTTGTTTGATACACCGTGGTTACAGACTGCTTCGACTTTAAGGATTGTTCTTTTTATTCCTCAGCTGCAGAAACATTGGAGACAACACAGAATGAGGATCAAAAGAAGATATCAGAGAGCCATGATTCAGTACTGGTCGATGGAGGAGCTTTTATGCAGAGTGGAGATTTCAAAAAAGAAAAACAAGTGGAAGCAGGTCCCATGAAAGCGGCATTTACCCAAAGTTCAGAAACACATGGACTGACGGAGATCAAAGGAACTGATGGCCTAAAAATGAATGAAGATGAATCACTGGTTGAGACAACAAAGGAAGAAAAGAGTCCGTTTCATGATGCACATAAGGTTGACGTCAAAGAGAAGGACTCTTCGCTCACGTTAACGGAACCCAAACCATCGATAATTATTGAGGGAGAGAAAAGGCAAGACGTACCTGAGGAAGAGCTGCTTGGAAAGGAATCTCAGGATTTGATTGAAGGTTTGAAGGCCAAGGAGCGGAGCAATAAAACTGATGAAAACTGTCAGAACTTTGAAAACAAGGAAATGCCACATATTGAGACGACACCGACAGTGAACAAACAGGAATCAGCAGTAATGGACATTTCTGTGACGGCCACTGCTGAGAAAACATTAGCGAAGAAGGACGTGGACATGCAGCCAGAAAAGAAAAGGAAAGGTAAGTTACTTTTGAGCAAATACACCTGTCTGTTATTTTCATTGTATTTCCTTGATATGACACTATTAGTGAATGGCTCAAAGACCTTAACGAAAACATGGCTATATCCTCATAGCTTTTCCTCTATGCTCCATGGTTTAGTTTTGTTTAATACTCTATATGTTTGTTTGTAGGTATTGTAAAAGATTGACACCTTCATCGGTAACATTCACAACTCAGCTTCACTGCTGTTGAAGCGATGAATGACTCACGCTGCTGTTGCTCTTAGTGATCATATTTTTGTACACAGCTCCTTTCCTATTCCATCTCCAGGCGCTGCATGACGTCATTGCAGGGCACCGAAGGGGGCCCGGCGATGACGCACGCTGAAAGGGAGTACTCAGTTTTCACTCCGGTTTCTTGTTTTCCTGTTTTCTTGTTTTTCCTGTTTTTCATTTATTGATTTTAATTATGCAATTAATCAATCGATTATTGTACACCTCAAACTCCCAACACTTTCTCTATGTGCTGCATAGTACGGCGCCCCGGCAATGCCGTGCTGGAGGATGTTATTTATTTATTTGGCATGGGGGCGGTGTACATTGAATGTATCTGTACTTGTTTAGATTTATTGATTAATCAAGTAATCGATTAATTACTTAATTATTCTATTAATGACTTCATCAAATTTTTTTTTTAATTACAGATTCGGATGAAGCTGTGGTGGTTTAGGTATTTTAGTAGCCAATTTATTAATAATTTAATTATTTTACCATTATTATTTATTTATTTTCATTATTAATCATTTATTTATTTTCTTTCTCCTCTGGACAATATCTCATATCCTCTGGTGCCATCTGGACAATAATATCCTCTGGTGCCATCTCAGGCACCTTTTGAGCTAGAAAGCTGATATTTGAACACGACAGTGACCAAGTGATGTGGCTATAAAGGATATTTTTGATTTATTGATTAATCAATTAATCTATTTATTATTTGTTGATTAATCAAGTTATTATTTAATTTTTGATTAATTGATTGAATTAATTTTCAAATAGTTACAGCTTCGGATGAAACACTGGTGGTTGGGGTATGCTATCAGCCAACTGATTAAGAAATTATTTTCCGATTATTATTTATTGATTTTAATTACGCAACTAATCAATCAATTGTACACCTCTCCTTCCCAATATCGTCTCTGTCTGCTGCATGGCGGTATCGCCAGGTGCCGAAGGCGCCCCGGCAATGCCGCACTGGAGGATATTTATTTATTTGGCATGGGGGCGGTGTACTTTGAATGTATCTGTACTTGTTTGTTTTTGATTTATTCTCCTCCATGTCTTGAATTGTGCCTCCCAGTGGACACAAAAAGGGATGTTTCCAAAAGGACAGAACCTGTCTGCAGGTCACCAACCAGATCTAGGAAATCTGCAGAGCATGCCACACGACCTGTCAGCCCAAAGAAGCGTCAAAGAGGTATTGCTGTTCATGTGGCATTATTTTGTTATCCCCTGATTTGTAGTTTGATGACTACCAAAATGGCAATGTATTTAATTTTTGGTTTTACTAAAATCTCTTGTTGTCACAACTTGTACAGCTTTATACTTTATTGCTAACTTTATTCACAGTATTTCTTGGAGGGGGGGGGGGGGGAGTGGAGGAGGAAGGAGGAGATGCAGAGAAAGGAAAGTCATTTTGGGGGTTTATATTTTCCAGCACACCAGGTCGGTCTCAATGATTTCATTTCACCGCTGCAGCTTTGGCTTAGAATATTTACCTTTGCCATCCAAGGTGGATGGAGGTTATCCTTTCATCACTGCCTGTTTGGTTGTTTGTGAACAGGGTGTCTCAAAACGTTGTGGACCAATTTGGTGTAGAGGTTGGGTGTGTGACACGGACGAAATTATTAGATTTTGGTGAAGACCTGCATCCGGATCTGGATCTGAGAATTTTTTAAGCGATTCTTCACCATTGAGAGATATGGAAACAAAACGATATATATCACAATATGTCAAAAAGTTATGGACGGATTTGAACGAAACTTGGTGGACAGTTTGGGTTTGTGACGAGAACGAATCGATTCGGTTTTGGTGAAGATCCGAATTCGCATCTGGATCTGGGAATTTTAAAAAGTGATTCTTCACCATTGAGAGATGGGGCCACATGTAGCTACGATATGTGACATTGAAGCACGCGGTGCTACGTGCGCGACTTGCTACCAAGGAGGAAGCGGACAACGCGGTAAGTTTATAGTTCTTTATTCCAAAGAGGTCACTGTAGCACTGGCGCGCTCCGGGCTGCGCGCCCGGTGTATATCCTGAGGCCACGCCTACCCCTCGGGCGTGGCCGCCGCCCACTTGGTGCGCGGAATGATGTCACCACGCCAGTGGGCTTTCGTGTACGCCACACGCGCCCCCCCAGAATTCCCGCGCACCTGGAGGGCCAGTTTGCGGGGCAAACGGATGACCCGGCCGAAGTGCCCTCTGGCGACCGGCGGCGTCCGGGGTGCAGGGATGCCAGGTGGGATGCCCTCGGCTGTACCCGGGATGGGTGCCGGACCGGGGGGCGGCGTGCCTGTGGTGCTGGGCGGTGCCGGGGGTCCGCCCGCAGGGGGGCGGCCCCGACGCCGGGGCCGAGCCACCGGCAGTGGGTGGTCCAAATCGAGGGGGGCCGGCTTGAGGCAGTCTATGGAGACCCGGTCAGGAGTGCCGCCGATGTCCAGGGTGAAATGTTTCACCCCGGTCTCCAGCACGCGGAAAGGCCCGTCGTACGGGGGCCGCAGTGGTGTCCGGTGGGCGTCGTGCCGGACGAAGACGTACTCCATGGTGCGAAGCTCCGGGGCGACGTGTGTAGGAGGGTGCCCGTGGTGCGCCGTCGGCACCGGGGCGAACCTCCGGGCAGTCTCCTGCAGCGCAGAACGCTCCTTCGCCGCGGAACAAGGTACCGTGGGGTCGGGGAGGAACTCGCCCGGCACCCGCAGCGGTTGGCCAAAGACCAACTCCGCCGCGGATGCGCGCAGGTCCTCCTTGGGCGCCGTCCGGAGGCCCAGCAGGACCCAGGGGAGCCTGTCGACCCAGCCGCCGTCGCAGAGGGTGGCCCGGAGCGCGGCCTTCAACGAGCGGTGGAATCGCTCGCACAGGCCGTTGGCCTGGGGGTGGTAGGCCGTGGTTCGGTGCAGCTGGACCTCGAGCCCCCGCGGGACCGCGGCCCAGAGCTCCGAGGTGAACTTGGGGCCGTGGTCGGACGAGATGTCCGAGGGGGCGCCGAACCGGGCGACCCAGGTGGCGATGAACGCCTGCGCGACGTCTGCCGCCGTCGTCGCCACCAAAGACACGGCCTCCGGCCACCGGGTGGTGCGGTCCACCATGGTAAGGACATGGGTGAAACCCCGCGAGTGGGGCAGAGGTCCCACTAGGTCCACGTGCACGTGGTCGAACCGACGTTCCGGCACCGTAAACGGGGCCAAGGGGGCCTGGGTGTGCCGGTGCACCTTCGCGCGCTGGCACGCGAGGCATGTCCTGGTCCAGCCGCGGACGGCCTTCCGGAGGCCATGCCAGACAAACTTGTCGCCGACCAACCTCTGGGAGGCCTTCGTGCCCGGGTGGGACAGGCCGTGGATGGCGTCAAAAACCCGGCGCTGCCAGCCTGCGGGCACGATGGGGCGAGGCCGCCCGAGGGAGACGTTGCAAACGAGGGCCATGCCCGCGCCGTCGAAGGGCACCTCGGTGACGCGGAGGCCCGTGACGGCGGTCCGCAGGGCTTGGACCCCGGGGTCGGTGGCCTGGTCCGCCGCCATCCGGGCATAGTCGATGCCAAGGTGGACTGCGTGGGCGACGGCCCAGGAAAGCAGTCGCCCACCGGGTTGTCCTTTCCCGTGACGTGTCGGATGTCCGTCGTGTACTCGGACACGGCCACGGGGTGACGCTGTTGCCAGGCCGACCACGGCTCGGCGACCTTGCCCATCGCGAAAACCAGCGGCTTGTGGTCGACGAAGGCTGTGATGTGAACGCACGGCTCTCGAGCAGATGGCGGAAGTGCCTCACCGCCAGGTGAAGCCCAAGCAACTCGCGGTCGAAGGTACTGTAACGGCGTTCGGGCGGGCGAAGCTGCCGGCTGAAGAACGCCAGCGGTTGCCAAGCACCACGCACCCATTGCTCGTGCACCGCACCCACCGCGTAGTCCGAGGCATGAGTGGTGAGGGCGATCGGTGCATCGGGCGCCGGGTGCGCGAGCATGGTGGCGTTGGCAAAGGCGAGCTCGCACCCGAGAACGCCGCGTCCATCTGCTCGGTCCAGGTAACGTCACCTTTGCCCGGCTTCCCTCAAAGGGCCTCGTATAAGGGGCGCAGGAGCTGGGCGATGCGGGGCAGGAACAGATGGTAAAAGTTTATCATGCCCAGGAACTCCTGGAGCCCCTTGATTGTGCAGGGGCGCGGAAACCCCTTCACCGCCTCCACCTTGGCCGGTAGGGGGACGGCCCCGTGCCTGGTGACGCGGTGCCCCAAAAAGTCGATTTCAGCGACACCGAACTGGCACTTCGCGGGGTTCACGATCAGGCCGTGCTGGCCCAGACGTTCGAAGAGCGTGCGGAGGTGACGAAGGTGCTCTTCGTGGGACGCGCTGGCGGCGTGTCCCCGATCTCGGGGAGGTCCAAGAGGCGATCGGCCCGTGCGTCCACCGTAAGGCCGAACGTGGCGAGGAGGAGATGCTTGACCGCCTCGTATTTGCTGTCGGCAGGTGGATCCCTTAGGACCGATACGACGCGGGTGGCCGTGCCGGGCCCGAGGGCGGTGAGCACGTGGCAGTACATGGTCTCGTCCACCGTGATGCCTCAAAGTCGGAACTGGGCTTCTGCCTGCAGGAACCAAACTTCGGCTTGTGACTCCCAGAATTTGGGGAGCTTGATGGAGACCGCGTTGGTAGCCATTGTTGCGGCGGTTTCGGGTAGTCTGCGACGGCTGACTCGAATGTCGGAGGTCACCAATGAAGCACGCGGTGCTACGCGCGCGACTTGCTACCAAGGAGGAAGCGGACAACGCGGTAAGTTTATAGTTCTTTATTCCAAAGAGGTCACTGTAGCAGTGGCGCGCTCCGGGCTGCGCGCCCGGTGTATATCCTGAGGCCACGCCTACCCCTTGGGCGTGGTCGCCGCCCACTTGGTGCGTGGAATGATGTCACCACGCCAGTGGGCTTTCGTGTACGCCACAACATGATATTTCAAAAATTTGTGGACCGATTATGACAAAACTAGATGGACGAGTTGGTTAGTTGACACCGACAAGCCAATTCGATTTTGGTTTAGGTCCAGATCTGGCCTATCATTGGGATACAAAACGTGAACTGTTCAGCCTGGTGAAAATATGTGCTCTACCGAATGCCGTTCTACTTTGTACAAGCTTGTATTTGACACCGACCGGATAATTCATAAGCAGGATATTGTATTTGAAAGGTCCAGTTTGAATTCGGTTTGTATTAACGTACAATTTGAATACAAACCGTTTTTTGGCATTTCTGATGCAGTGAATTTGCGTCATGACATCGTACACCCTGTAGAAGAGGACATCAAGCACGCTGACCAATCTCCGAACCTCCACTTATCTCGTACATGTTAATGATCCCATAATGCCTTTCAAAAATTGTTTGCCAGTATCCTGGCCGAGTTCACCACTCTTTCTTTGGCTCGCCCCAGAGAGACGAAAGGCTCCACCGGGTGGCATCACCTATCAAAGTGTCGTGATGGTTCAATGTCAGTGTGACACCCAAACAATTGAGCATGTCAAGGGAAGAGATGAAACAGGTTTAAAGTGTGGAAGAGTTTTTCTTTTTCTACTGAGGAGAAAAAACGTTTCTCTCCTCTAGCTATCTGTAACGGAACGTTTTATTCTCTTTTTTTTTTTTTCTTTTTTTTTTGTATACAAGATCGAGGCTCGTGAAAGAGCGAAAATTCATCACACAGAAAGACAAACAGACACATAAAACAAATAACATCGGGAGCGGTAGACAAGATGGGGAGAGAGGGGGAAGGACACAAACACAACATTTGAGAGCAGGGACCGAGAGACATGGAGACATCGAGAGATCTGTGGGAGGGAGAGGGCTTTGGGGGGGAGGCATGTGAAGGGGGGAGGCATGTGAAGGGGGGGAGGCATGTGAAGGGGGGGGGGGGGGTGGGAGAGGTATAAACATATGGACACTGCCAGGATTTCCAGGAAATAAGTTGGAATTTCAAACAAGGTGGATCTGGGGTGAATTGGTGGGGGTAGAAAAGATCAAGGTTATGGATGGGGGAAGATAAGAGATGGTGGTGAACAGCTGTTTTAAAGACCTGGAGGGAGGAGAGGGATTGAAGGGAGTGTGGGAGTTTGTTCCACAGGCGGGAGAAAAGAGGAATGAAAGAGTGAAGGTGAGCAGAGAGCCGAGATTTCGGCAGTTTAACCATCAGAGGGTTGCTGGCAGATATTGTGCGACCTGTAGGAATATTTGGGGGACAGAGCACGGAGAGAGCTGGGGGAGCAAGGCCGGAGAGGAGTCGGTAGAAGACAGAAAGACCACCTACCTGCCTGCGGTGAGTGAGTGAAAGGCCCTCAGAGATAGCTTCATCGCGGGAGATTCCAATGATTTTGAAAGCTTTGGATTCAACAGCGTGAAGCCGAGCCAGGTGTGAGGCAGGAGCACCAGCCCATAGGGGAGAACAGTATTCCATTGAGCTGCGGATGAAAGCCTTGTATGTGGTGAGGAGCTCAGGAGTGCCGAGGAAGGACTTCGCACGACGGAGGATGCCCAGTCGGCGACTGGCTTTGGAGGCCAGCTTGGAAATGTGGTTTTCCCAAGAAAGATCATGGCAGATAGTGAGACCCAAAAGCTTGAGTGACAGAACTTCTTGGAGAGGATTGTTGAGAAAGTAGATGGGAGGGTTGTCCAGTCGATCTTTTCGGAGAGACATAGTAAGAGAGTGAGATTTGGCAGGATTGAAAGACATGTTCCACTTGTTTGACCAGTCTGTGATTTTGTCCAGGTCTTCAGAGAGTGAGGAGGCTGCAGACTGCCTATCTGAGGGAAGAGGAATGGAGCGGCAGAGAGTGGAGTCATCAGCAAAGAGATAGAGAGGATTTTCCAGAGAGTCAGAGAGATCATTGATAAAGACCAGAAAAAGCACAGGGCCCAGCACACTTCCTTGGGGAACTCCAGCCTGAACAGGAAGGGGAGATGAGAGAAATCCATTCAGGGCCACACGTTGACTATGACCAGAGAGGAAGTCCGCAAGCCATGCATGGAGATTTCCATGGATACCATAGGAGGAGAGTTTGGTGAGCAGAGCTGGGTGCCAGACCGTATCAAAGGCCCTTGATATGTCAAGGG
This sequence comes from Myxine glutinosa, assembly GCF_964187855.1. NCBI lineage: Eukaryota > Metazoa > Chordata > Myxini > Myxiniformes > Myxinidae > Myxine > Myxine glutinosa. The sequence continues at coordinate 176,592,081 of NC_136266.1, read as the reverse complement.
AGACAGCTCTGATTTCCTGTTTGGCATTCAGGACCTCCATCCATTGTTGAGACAGCAGAAGCAGCATGTCCAGAGTAGAGTGACCTGGTCTGAAACCAAACTGATGATCAGAGATCAAGCCATTGGAGAAGAGGAAAGATTTCATATCCGAAGCAATGATGGATTCCATGACTTTGCTGATAATTGGGAGCAGGCTGATTGGTCTGTAGTTGCAAGGATCTGTTTTTGCACCTTTTTTGTGTAAAGCGGTAATGTTAGCTGATTTCCAGGATGCTGGCAGATGACCTTGAGCAAAAGATAGGGTGAAAAGAACAGAGAGAGGGTGAGATAGAGCGGCAGAGCAGGATTTTAGGACCCGTGGGCTGATGCCGTCTGGTCCAGTTGCAGAATCAGAGTCGAGGTTTGACAAAAACTCCTCCACCTTGTCAGGAGAGAAGGACACAGAGTCCAGGAGCATTTGGGTTCGACTGGGAAAGGTGGGAACAGAGAGAGATGGGTTTGGGACTAAGGATTTCGAGGCGAACACAGAGTTGAGGCATTCGGCTTTGTCACGTGCGATGTCAACTGTGTGGCCATTTGAGGTAAGGGAGGGGATGGAGGGGGAACAAACACCAGAAACGGATTTGACCAGACGCCACCAGGATTTGGAGGAAGGAGACAGGTTTGAGAGTTCATTCTTGAGTGAGGAGAGATAGTGCTTCCTGGCACTCCTGAGGGTAGACACACACTTGTTCCAAGCTTGGTGGAAGGAACTGAGATTTCCTTCAGTTGGATTAGCCTTCCAAGAGGCAAAGGCAAGTTGTTTCAGGGCAACTGCCTCACCACAAGATTCAGTGTACCATGGACGGGAGGAAGGGTAAGACAATTGAAGGCGAGATGGGATAAATCTGTGCATGAGAGAGATCAGTTTGCTTTGGAAGAATTCCCAGGAAGAATTGATGTCAGAGGCAGTGGAGATGGGAGACCAATCCAGACGATTGATGGCTGCTTGAAGACCGTCCCAGTCGGCCTGAGTGAAATGCCAGACTCGTCGACGCTGAGGAGGCTCTCTGAGAATGGCCAGAGAGATGTCCACTTTGACAAGCACATGATCAGAAGAACCGATTGGAGCAGAAGAAGAGCAGCAGACATTAGCAGGGAAGTTTGGCATAACCAAGTCTAGAAGAGAAGATACTCCATTGGCTGAGATCCGGGTCGGGAAATTGACAGATTGTGTCAATCCCAGTGAGTCACAGAAGTCCTTTGCTGAGGTGCCATGACTAGTGAGAGAGGAACCCACAATCTGTACAAACCTTTTATATCTGTTCAAAAGTTTTATTGCTCTGCATAAAGACAGGAAGCCATTGAATTGCAGAGCAATATCATTTGATTACATTACAGTGAATATGCATATTTTATAAAGAGCAACAAAAAACATGCTCATAGCCTCTGCCACCAAAGGCAGGTTATGTTTCCACCATTGGCTATTTGTCTGTCTGTCTGTTTCTCTGTCTGTAAGCAGGATAGCTCAAAACGTTATGGACGGATTCAGAGGAAATTGGATGGAGAGGTTGGGTGTGTGATGAGGATGAATTGATTAGAATTTTGTGGTGATCCGGATACGGATTTTTTTTTAATTCTTAAGTTGATTCTTCACTATTGAGAGATAGGCCTAAAAACGACATACAGCACGATATTTCAAAAGGTGGTGTGCCGATTATGACAAAACTTGGTGAATTAGTTGGGTGGGTTTATCAGAACAAGTGGATTCGATTTTGGTTCAGGTCCGGATGCAGGTCCGGCCTATCGGTGGGATACAACACGTAAACTGTTCAGCCTGGCGAAGGTGTACGAGTGCCATTGTAGTTCACTTCGAGTTGGAGCATGAAAATACTTCACACTGTTAGATATTGACCACATAGTGACTCCAGACATGTCTGACCACTGCTAGGTGACCATCATTTCTACTTCTTTGTACATGGTACATGTAGTATTAGAGTACTGAGAGCTGTTCTGTCGCTGCTTCTTCTGCAGACACTTGTTTTGAATTAAATATTGCACAAAACAGACGGGAAACCCTGACAAACAAACAAAACAAAAGCGAAAATTGCTTTGCAGCACATGTCCCCTACCGTAGTGATAAAATGCGATATTATGTAGTCCAAAAAGGCCATAACTCTGAAAAATTGACGAAATGCCCTGAAACTCGAAGTTGTTGTGTAACTTATCATAATGAAGCCATGTACCAAGTTTCAGTTGAATGTGTTGAAGGGTATGGGTGGAAAGTCTGAAAAACCACAGGTTGGACAGACAGACAGACAGACATACGGACAGATTGACGGACGAAGAGCAAACCTATAGTACTCTCTGGTGAAACCGATATGGGACTAATAACCTCAGGAAGTACATTCTCTTGTGAACCTGCTATTTTAATACAGTGATGTTATTGCTTTATTTATAGAATATAAACCTAAACTGGCATTCACGTCGACAGGTATGGAGGTTGAAAAGAAGCCTCTCGGTCCAGTGAGACTTCAACCAAAAGGTCTTATTTTTAGGTGAATATGTGAAAAATGTTAACATCTTGATCTCAAATTATGGAGAATAGGAATTTATTCTAGATAAAGAAGGTTACCATGGTATCAATCCAAAGAGTGAGTTTAATCATAGGTACCAAGGTTAACATCACTTATATAAATAAATGCTGTCCTGCTACCTCTGATTCCCAATAATATATTTCAATTTAACACCTCTCATCTGCACAGAATTTAACCGAAGGTGTTATCGAGAAGCGATTGATACATTTTTTGATTGAAAGTGTCATCAATCGTGGTCAATCAAATGCTCTTTCCCATGCTGTGCAGTTTTGTTTTACGTCATTAAAGCAGTTTTCGCAAAGCTTGCCAACAAAACGATGCGTGAGGACGAAAATGTACCGCAAGCTCCATTCTTTGTCCGTGCTTGGAGCTCCTTTTCCGAAACGAAAAATTCCCCAGAAACCTCTTTCACAACACCTGGAAATGAATGCTCCCTCGATGATATTTCTCTCGTAATTTTCTGGTTGATACAAGAAGACTCGTTTTAGCACTTTCCACCTGAATGTTCGCGACACAAATTAACAAACCTGTGGATTTTATAAACGAGGCATGTTGGCTCTTTCTCAGGTACATGAAAGCAAAAGATTGCACTCTTCAATTTTTATTTAATCTTGAAAACCATAAATTTTTGAGTTTTTGCATGTTTTAAAAACGTAATTCCAAAAATCATCTTTGCACAGCTATGACATTCGACAGTTTTTAACTTAATAAAACTCTTAAAGTAAAACAAATGAAATTTAAACAAGAAGAAAAAGACATATAATGTCATAGCCCACGCCGTGGTTTATGACTGTAAAGTTGCGGTACGGAGTTCAAGTCCGTCAGTCGACCTCTTCTCCCTTCCCCCCTCCGCCCTCCCTCCTCCCTCCTCTCCCAGCCCTCTCCCTTCCACAGATCTACCCACGTCCCTGTTCTCTACTGTTGTGCGTGTGTGATTCCCTCTCTCTCCCCCTCTTGTCTCTCGCTCCCTTCATTGTATGTTTTATGTATCTGTGCATGTTTTCATGTTTAATGTGTTAGCTCTTACACAAGCCTTGACTCAGTATATAAAAATATATATATTTGGTCGCATTGCAAAACAAAATCTTCTGCATATGTATACTCTCATGTATTGTCTTTGTGCCAAGTTTGAACAAAATCGGTCCATGCATGTCCGAGAAATGGATGAGACACGTTTCGTAACAAAATGGCCTCCAGTCGGCCATCTTGGATGTGATCTCTAAAACAAAAAAATGACGCACATATGTAAGCCATCATTCTTTATCTGTGTGCCAAGATTGAACAAGATCGGTAAATGCATTTCCGAGAAATGTTTGAGGATGTGTTCAATACTGGGTTTTTTACAACTAAAATAGCCGACAGTCTACCAGTCGGCCATCTTTGATCAGATCACAAAATAAAGTGAAGTGCACGTATAGGCCGTCATGTGCTGTGCTTGTGCCAAGTTTGAACAAAATTGGACAATGCATGTCCGAGAAATTGTTGAAGACACGTTTAAGTAACAAAATGGCCGCCAGTCGACCATCTTGGATCTGATCTCAAAAAAAAATGTCATGCATATGTTAGCCATGATTCATTAACGGTGTGAAGTTTGAACGACATCGGCAAATACATGTCTGAGAAATGGTTGAGGACGTGTTCAACATTGGGTTTTTTATAACTAAAATGGCAGCCAGTCGGCCATATTTGATCACATCGCGAAACAAAATGATGTGCATAATATGTATACCGTCATGTATTGTCATTATGCCAAGTATGAACAAAATCAGTCCATATATCTCCGAGATATGTTTGCGGACACACGGAAGCACGGACGAGACTAAATCCATAAGCCCCCATTTCGGATTAAGTCCAACAGCGTCTAATAATTCCATGTGCAGAAAAAATATGGCAAGCCTGTGAAAGATCCCAAAAGCTGAGGAGTTTACACATGTCTATCCACCAGGTATGCTTCTAAGAATTCTCAGTGATATCATGGGACAGCGAGAGGCACAAGTTAGTGGACGTTAAAGATCCCACGGTGTCCTTCACACAGAGTAGGCGAGCTAACCACCGGCATAAAGAACAACTTCCAAATTGCTGCCCTGACTTCCTGAGCCAGAATGGCGAACCAATAAGGATTGTAGCCCCGTAACTGCTTCAGCAACTCCAACGCTCTGCGTAGGGCTTGGCACATGAAGATGATGATCATATCCTCCAACATCTGATGATGATGATGATGACCATTCCTTTTTGCACCGTGATGATGCATATGGCTGCCGAAGCAGTTTCCTTCGCTATTTGGCACAATCGTGGATGGGTCGCCACTCCAACACAGGATACTTGAATGGTTCATTCATCCCAGTAAGCTGGTACTCATTTTTCCAACCTCAGAAGGATGACTAGGCTGAGTCAACCCCACCTGATGTTAATTCAACGGAATGTCAGGGGCTTGACCTCAGGACCTTGCGATCTCAAGCCAGCCACCTTAACTGTTAAGCCCACAGCAGCAGGGTTTCCTCCAACATACAACAACATTTTCCAAGAGAGGTGTGGGTACCTCTCTCACCAGCGATGGCACCTCAGCAAAGGACTTCTGCGCCTCATTGGGACTGACACAATCTGTCAATTTCCAGACCCGGATCTCAGTCAACAGAGCATCTTCTCTTCTAGACTTGGTCATGAGAAATTTCCCTGCAAATGTCTGCTGCTCTTCTTCTGCTCCAATCGGTTCATCTGATCATTTGCTTGTTAAAGTGGACATCTCTCTGGCCATTCTCAGAGAGCCTCCCCAGCGCCGACGGGTCTGGCATTTCACTCAGGCCGACTGGCACGGTCTTCATGCAGCCAGCAATCATCTGGACTGGTCTCCCATCTCTACTGCCTCTGACATCAACTCATCCTGGGAATTCTTCAAAAGTAAATGGCTCTCTCTCATGCACAGATTTATCCCATCTCGTCTTCAGTTGTCATACCCTTCCTCCCATCCATGGTACACAGAATCTTGTGGTGAGGCAGTTGCCATGAAACAACTGACTTTCTCCTCTTGGAAGGCAAATCCAACTGAATGCAATCTCAGTTCCTTCCATAAGGCTCGGAACAAGTGTGTGTCTGCCCTCAGGAGAGCCAGGAAATAATATCTCTCTACTCTCAAGACTGAACTCTCAAACTTGTCTCCCTCTTCCAAATCCTGGTGGCATTTGGTCAAATCTGTTTCTGGTGTTTGTTCCTCCTCCATCCCCTCCCTCACCTCAAACAGCTACACAGCTGACTCTGCACATGAAAAAGCTGAATGCCTCAACTCTGTGTTTGCCTCAAAATCTTGTGGCCCAAACCCATCTCTCTCTGTACCCACCGTACCCAGTCGTACCCAGCTGCTCCTGGACTCTGTGTCCTTCTCTCCTGACAAGGTGGAAAAGTTTCTGTCAAACCTCGATTCTGATTCTGCAACTGGATCAGACGGCATCAGCCCACGTGTCCTAAAATCCAGCTCTGCCACTCTATCTCACCCTCTGTCTGTTCTCTTCACCCTCTCTTTTTCTCAAGGTCATCTACCATCAGCTTGGAAATCAGCCAACATCACAGGTTTACACAAAAAATGTGCAAAAACAGATCCTTGCAACTACAGATCAATCAGCCTGCTCCCAATCATCAGCAAGGTCATGGAATCCATCATCACTTCTGATATTAAAGCCTTCCTCTTCTCCAATGGCTTGATCTTGGATCAGCAATTTCGATTCAGATCAAGTCACTCTACTCTAGACATGCTACTTCTGCTGTCTCAAAAATGGATGGAGGTCCTCAATGCCAAACAGGAAATCAGAGCCGTCTCCCTTGACATACAGTCACGTGAAAAAGTAAGTACACCCCATGTAAAGTTTTGACTTTTTCAACATATTTCAACATACAGGTATTTGATCTTCATTTCAACAATATTGATAGATAAAGGTGATATAATATAACAAATATCATGAAACATTTACATTTTGTTGTCTATTGTATAATTTAAATAAACATAAATGCAAATTTTGCATGTGGAAAAAGTAAGTACACCCCTCCATTTATCACGACTTCAAATACATAAAATTAGAATCAGGTGCACCAGCTCAGGTGCAGATGATTAGAACATCATTAGAGATGATCTTGGAGGAACCTGCCTTATTTAAACCTCAGACATTTACTTTGGTTTGCTCTTTGTTGTTGAAGTGTGCGGCGTCACAATGCCTCGATCAAAAGAGCTCTCTGAGGCCTTCAGAAAGAAGGTTATAGATGCCTACGAGTCTGGGAAGGGATTTAAAAAGATCTCCAAACAATTTGAAATCAATCATTCGACTGTCCGGAAGATCATCTACAAGTAGAGAAGATTCCAAACAACTGCCAACTTGTTCAGGCCAGGCCACCCCAGCAAGTTCAGCCCGAGAGCAGACCGCAAGATGCTGAAAGAAGTCTCTATGAACCCCAGAATGTCATTACGGGACCGACAGGTAGCTCTTGCCACTGTTGATGTCAAAGTGCACTAGTCCACCATTAGAAAGAGGCTGCACAAATTTGATCTACATGGGAGGTGTGCCAGGAGGAAACCTTTGCTGTCCAGAAAGAACATCAGGGCAAGACTAAAGTTTGCCAATGAACACCGAGGCAAAGACCAGCACTTCTGGAACAATGTGCTCTGGACAGATGAGTCAAAGGTAGAGCTATTTGGCCAAAGTACCAGAAGACATGTTTGGCGAAAACCAAAGACAGCATTTGACCACAAGAACCTGATACCAAATGTAAAGCATGGTGGTGGAAATATTATGGTTTGGGGCAGCTTTGCTGCATCAGGGCCTGGGCAGCTCACCATCATAGAATCCACTATGAATTCTTCATTGTACCAGAGGGTGCTTGAGGATAATGTTAGGCCATTTGTTGTAAAGTTGAAGCTCAACCGAAGGTGGACCTTGCAACATGACAATGACCCTAAACATACCAGTAATTCCACCAAGGAATAGCTGAAAAGAAAGAAGTGGAGGGTTCTGGAATGGCCAAGTCAAAGCCCGGATCTAAATCCCATCGAGATGTTGTGGGGGGATTTGAAACGAGCTGTGCATGCAATAAACCCCTCAAACATCGCACAGCTGAAAGAATTCTGCATGGAGGAGTGGGCAAAAATTTCTCCCAGTCGATGTCAGAGACTGGTAGACAGTTATAAGAAACACCTACTTGAGGTTGTTTCTGCCAAAGGGGGCAACGCCACCTATTAGAGCCAAGGGTGTACTTACTTTATCCACATGCGAAATGTGCATTTATGTTTATTTAAATTATACAATGGACTACAAAATGTAAATGTTTCATGATATTTGTTATATTATATCACCTTTATCTCTCAATATTGTTGAAATGAAGATCAAATGGCTGTATGTTTGTAATATGTTGAAAAAGTCAAAACTTTACATGGGGTGTACTTACATTTTTCACGTGACTGTATCTCGTGCGTTGGATACGGTCTGGCACCCCACTCTGCTCACCAAACTCTCATCCTATGGTATCCATGGAAATCTCCACACATGGCGTGTGGACTTCCTTTCCAGTCGCAGTCAACATATGGCCCTGAATGGATTTCTCTCATCTCCCCTTCCTGTTCAGGTTGGAGTTCCTCAAGGTAGTGTTCTGGGCCCTGTGCTTTTTTTGGCATTCATCAATGATCTCTCCGACTATCTGGAAAATCCTCTCTATCTCTTTGCTGATGACTCCACTCTCTGCCGCTCCATATCTCAACCCTCAGATCCGCAGGCAGCAGCCTCTGCACTCTCTGCAGACCTGGAAAAAAATTACAAACTGGTCAAACAAGTGGAACATGTCTTTCAATCATGACAAATCTCACACTCTTACTATGTCTCTCCGAAAAGACCGACTGGAAAACCCTCCCATTTACTTTCTCAACAATCCTCTTCAAGAAGTTCTGTCACTCAAGCTTTTGGGTCTCACTATCTGCCATGTGATCATCATCACTGTCATCACTATCTTACACTAATTTTACCAACAGGACTGATATCAACAGACTCAAGAGCACCTTGAAAGAAAATTATTTACTTCAATTTCCTCTGAAAATGGAAATAAAAACGAGCAACATGTCTGTTCCTTATGATATTCCTAAATAGCACTGGAGCATACAGTATGCTCAACCAGAGCAGCCAACACCTGTGCTTAACACAATCACAAGCGTTGACGGAATGATGCAAGTTCATTCAATTGGAAAACCTCTTGGTGCTCACACTTTGGTGAGCTTGCTAATAGTTTATTTCAGACTGTGAACTCTAACTTAAGAAATGACTGCACTCCATGTATGTCATATTGAACATATACGAGGAGCATCCTGTCAAATCTGAAACGTGCAAACTATGATGAATGCCACAGAGGTACCTGGAAAGTGATTGACAGTAACGACCTAAATACAGTGCCTTCAGAAAGTATTCACACCCCTTGACTTTTTTCACATTTTGTTGTGTTACAGCCTGAATTTAAAATGGATTAAATGTCAATTTTTTGTCACTGATCTGTACAAAACACCCCATAATGACAAAGTGAAAACATGTTTTTCGAAAATTTTACAAATTTATTGAAAATTAAGTACGTAAATATCTAGTATACATAAGTATTGTTATGAATTTGGTAATGCAACATCTAGAGCTAGGTAGATCTGAATAGGTAGGTATTCGGCTGTCGTGACAGGGACTCTACATGTAATAAGTTATTGATGTTCAGGCGGTTGTCGGGGTAAGATGTATGAGTGTGGATCTACCTGGAGATTCGAGTGTTAAATAGTGAGGGATTAAAGGTAACGCCCCTGTGAGTCTCACCTAGTAATCAAACCTTTGTCCTTTATGGCACTGCAAACCACATAAACATTAGTTAGGTCCTTAGCGCAACATTAAATAATCCCCTTTCCCTGACAAGGACTTCGTATTAAATTGACAAGAAACCAGGTCAAAAACACCGCCATGATTGGCCGCCACCGTGTACACCTCCAAAGGCCTACAAACCTGGCCGGCACGTGTTATGCCAGGACCGCAGGGTCGCGTAACGGGGGAGATGTCAGGAGTCGCGGGAGGCTTTGATTGGCTGAGGAGTGCGCAATGTGACGTCATCGGCCACCAATATAGGCGACGGTCGGACGCCATTTCAGGAGTTGAGTTGAGTTCGTGGCAGGCACTGGCAGACGCAGGCAGGCACCAGAGAGTTGAGCGGTGGTGGAGAGTTGGAGAGGACACGCCATTCCAGTCGCAGTTCGAGTGCAGTTCGGGTTGTAGGGAGTCGCAGGAGACACACGAGAGCACACCCAGTTGGCACTGAGCAGTTCGTTGGCACTTGGCTGCCAGCACTCCCGCGTCGAGTCGAGTGGAGTTGAAAGGAGTCCTTCCTGTCCCTGGTCAAGTGGAGCCGCTGGCCTGCGTCGGACGCGTGGTGCTTGGAGCGAGGGGCCTCGTGGTGTGCGATCGGGCCGGAAGGAGCGGTGCTGGACACCAACAATACAAGACGACAAAGACAGATAAGCCCGATCTCCGCGTATATTTTGAACGACGGGACGTGTTATTTTCGTGATTAATCTCCCTCGTTTGTGTTTGCTGTCAGTCGTGTGGGGACGTCCCGATTTAGGTTTATTAGAGTTATTAGATTTACCGGCGGGCTTTTTCACTGGCTTTACTTTTCCTAATAAACCCTTATATTACTTTTTGTACATAATATCTGAACGCAGTTTTCCTGGGTGTTTGATTTTAATAGATAAGGTTGCGGAGCCTTCGCTGCGTCCCGCTATTCCGCGCGTTGGTGTTGAACTTGAGTCCGCCATTGAGTGTTCGCCTCGGGAGTTAAAGTCTCGCAAATCGGTCATCCGTAACTGTGGTGTTAACCACGGTTACGCGACAAGTGGTGTCAGGAGTGTAGGATTTGAACCCGTCGGACAAATTTTTTTGTCCGCGGCGAGACATCGACACGGTCGGGCGTACATTGCGTCCGACGTTCGAACGCAAAATTTGTATAGGCGAGGCGGAGAAATTTAATAATCAATTGGGCATACGGAGCGCGATATCGCGTCTTCGTCAAATTTAAATTGTGTTTTTGGTATTAAAATAAATACGCGCGCGGGAAACAATCTTCCGGAAAGCGGATGTCGGAAATTGATGAGATGGAAGTACGCAGCGAGGCCTCCGTCAGCGTCGGGAGTGAGCCGGAAATAGGGGAATTAGATGCAGAGGTGAGCCTTGGAACCTCCCTCGTCCCGAGCACCAACTTATCCCCCTCCCCCACCGGGGAGTCGGGAGCAGTAGGAACGGCCCCGACAACCGACCAGATGTTGGGTCAATTGCTTCGAAAAATTGACGGGCTGGAAAATAAAATGAGTAAGGAATGTAGGGAAGGAATGAAGGGAATGAGTGATCGATTGGAGGAACAAATGGGACAAATGAAAAGTGGGTTGGGAAATAAAATTGATGGGTTAAAAGGGGAACTGAATGCCCAGAGTGATAAAATTGAAGGATTAAAGGAGGGATTGAAAGAACAAATCAAAGGGATGGTCAGCAAAATCGATGGATTGGAGGGAAAAATGGAGGTGATGAATGAACAAATGAATGAACAAGGGAATGAAATAAAGGAAAGGAATGAACAATTGGAAGGAAAAATTGGGGAAATGGCACAGCAGCTGGGGGAACGAATTGATGGCATAGAAGGGAGAGTGCAAAACCAAATTACGGACAGACTGGGGAAATTTGAGGGTAAAGTAGAAACTCAAATGGGGGAGATGGAAAAAGCCATAGGGGTGGAAATTGAATTGAAACGGGAAGAATTAATGTCAAAAATAGAGGAGGGCGTGACGCAGGCTGTCCAAATGGGGGAAAAGTTGGAGGGTCAGATTGGTGCCACAAATGCTCGAATTGATAAAGCAAATGGGGACCTGGAAGGCTATCGGGGCCGGGTGGATGCCAGAATGCTACAGCAGAGTGAGGAATGGGGATTGCTCAACCGACAAGGGGGCAAATTGGCCGAGGAGGTGAGGGGGTTGGAAACCCGCATAAAAGAGCAGGAGCAAGGGTTAATTGAGAAAGGCCTGTGGGGGCCACTAATGGATAATGAAAGGGTGAGTGATTTTATGCAGGAGCGACTGGAGATCTGGGACAATACCATCAAGAAGGAGGTTGGTCGGGTTCAAGAGAGCCTGAAGGAAGAGGTGAGTAGGTCGGTTAAACATTTTCAGGACCAGATTAAGGTGACCCAGGAGACCCTCACCACGAGCCACATTTGGACACCAGAGGCTCCGAAACGGAATACCCAGTTGGGGGGGTGTTTTGGCCCCGGACTGGATTTGGACAGAGAGGAATCGGGGAATAGAGTCTCTGGAAAAACAATCCCCCTCGTACATTTTGACGGATCAGGGAGCCTCGAGGCTTTCCTGACACAATTCGAGTGCGTGTCTCAGCTCAATGGTTGGGGAGAGCGGGAGCGCATGGGGAATCTGGTGGCGACACTGCGTGGGTCAGCCGCCGACGTGTTGAACGTAGTCCCAGAGGGAATATTGACCAGCAAGGCCATTTGTGAGGCCTTAAATAACAGGTACGGGACAGGCGCAAGGTGCGACCTCGTCAGGGCACAGCTGCTGCATCGCAGGCAAAAGCCTAATGAGACGTTGCAGGAGCTGGCCCAGGATATATACCAGTCTGTGAGGATAGCATACAGGGACCTACCAGCACAGGCGTGGGACAAGCTGGCGATAGAAAAATTTATGGCGGCTCTCCCTGATCCTGAGGTCCGGACGTTGGTGGAGTTACAGGACCCACCCACGGTGCACCGGGCAGCGGAATGCGCGGCGAGACTGACCTTTTTGAGAAGGTCGAACCGCGCATCGGAGAGGGCACCTGTGACGGTACGGCAGACCGAGGTGCGGGATCGGGAAAAGCCAGAGGATGACATCGGGCGAATGTTAAGGGGAATCAGCCGCCAGCTGACAAATTTGATGGGGGGACAAATTGCAGGGAGCGAGTCACGACAGGGTGGTCCAGGTTGGCCATCAGGACGGCCTGATTTTTATCGGGCTGGGCCGGGAGAAAGGGGGGCTCCACCTGGCTACCAGAGGGGTCCGTTCTTGGGGACTTGTTTTAGATGTGGGAGAAGAGGGCACAGTCAGAGGAATTGTCGGCAACCATATGGGCCCCCACCTCCTGACAGGCTTCGCAGTCCAGAAAGGAGGGGGCCCCCAGTAGGTCCACAGATGCCAGACAGAGGACCACCACCTCCGCCTGGGCCAATAGAGGTAGAGTGTGCGGGAAACTAGAACGAGCCGAGCATACGGGGCCATGCTCGGCTGGCAAGTGTGTGGAGAAGCGCCCTCCTTTGGTGGAAGTAGTGAATTGCGGACAAATTGGCACGGGTAATCTAAGGGTTAGATGCAAAATTGAGGGAGAATTTTGTGAGGCTGTGGTGGACACTGGAGCCAGTGACACCATTATCAATCCGGGTGTGCTAGACCAGAGTGTTGGAGGCTGGGACAAAATTGATAGGGTAGAAGGACACAGCCTTCAACTGGCTACGGGGGCAACGGCACCAATATTGGGACGCGGAGTGGTGAGGATGGAGTTGGGTGGCCTGGAGGTCAGCGTGGTTGTGTGGGTGGCGGGGGTGTGCGATCAGTGTCTGTTGGGACTGAGTTTCCTGGTGGAACATGACTGCCAATTAGACCTTGGGCGTGGTCATATGTGGTTGGGCACCGAGAGGCTGCAGTTAATGGGACTGGGGGATGACGAGGAGGTGCAGGGGACGTGGCTGGAGGTGCCGCGCACTGTGACCGTGCCTCCCAGGTCCGAGAGAGTCGTGATGGCAGAGTTAGCAGCAGGTGCTCAACCCATTGGCCAGCTGGGGCTAGTGGAGTCGTGGTCCTCGCAGGGGACGGAGGAATTAATGGTGGGTCGCACCCTCATAGACACCCGTGGGCCTATGCTGGCAGTCAGGCTGCTCAACTTGTCCGACAGCCCCCGCACTATAAGGGGCGGAGCCATCGTAGCCAAATGCAGTAGTGTAGTAGAGGTCACCGGAGGAGGTGGATCCACATGCTTGCCAGTACAGCCGGAAGGAGGGCAAAATTTGGGGAAATGTGATTGGTCAGAGGGAGTGCGGGACATGATGACACGCTCTGAAGAGGGCCTAACATCGGAGCAGGTAGAGACGTTGCACAATTTGGTTGGTAAGAACTTGGGTGTTTTTTCTCTCTCCCCCGAGGATGTTGGACGCACGAGTCTCGTCAGGCACAAAATTAGCACTGGCGAGGCTCGGCCTGTTCGCCAACCGCCGAGGCGGCTCCCTTTCGCTAAGAAGGAGGAGGCAGAGGAACAGGTGAGCAAAATGGAAAGGGCCGGGGGTGGTGCTTCGGCAGGTGACTGATGTGGTGTTCAAAATTCAGATGGGCCCGCATGCCCTTCCACAGATAGTTCACGGGGATAGATTGAGCTCCTACATGGGTCGGGAGGCTCCGGAGTGGATTGGAAGGGTGAGGGGGAAATTAGGTGTGGTGGATGGCACTCTTGAACCTGACCAACCTGCAACTACCTGCGCTTGAGGTGAGTGTTTTGAGGAGTACTGTCCCAGGCTTCAGGATTTGCTTTGGGAAATTGGGGACATGTAATTTGGAGTTGGGAGGCGGGTGAGAGTGATGACATGGCCGGTGAGGGGATGGAATGGGAGCCACAGAGTCTTGTGGGTGGCGTATGTTTTTGTATTGTGGTTAGGTGTTTTGATGTGGTCGTGAGAGTGGAACCTGGAGAGTGAGTGATGATTATTGGAGATAATGAGGGGCGATAAATTGTGCTTTTTGGAAATGTGCTAATGGAAATGTGTAAGGATTCAATGATTCGAACTGTGAATGGGATTTCACATTGGCAGGCCATGGCAAGCCTTGTAACACCTTTTACACCATCTATGAATTGTACTGAATTGTGCTGAGTTGTGTGGAGAATTGAATGGCAGCGGGGGAGGAAGTGTGTTTTGGGGTCTTGTGGGTGGGAAAGGTGTGTGTGTCCGCAGGTACAGAGCAAGCTCTGAGGAGCGATGCCTGCGGGCCCCCCTCTGCGGCAATTACCCCTGGCAGCCGGTGGTAACTGGAAATTGGAGCTCGTCGGTGGAGGGTCTGGTTGGGCGCCGCGGGGTGAGGAAGTCCCCCGGTGACCCGTGTTGCTGCGCGAAAGCAGGAGGCAAAGGAGCCTGGTGTGTGTGGAGACCCTCACCGGCGAGGTAACGGCGGAAAGGGGCTGTTGGGCTGTCATGGGGCCAAGAGGTGAAGGGGGGGGGGCAATGAATTTGTAAGGCGGTTGACTTGTTTTTGGGACTGCGGGCACCACAGCCTGATGCGCCCCCACCATCTTTTGTGCGGTACCTCCCCGCTGCCTAGTTGAGGAATGCACACACACGTGAATGACATCAATGCCATGGTCCTGCAGGGGGTGTATTGGGAATAAGTGCTTTGTTGATTTTTGCAATGCCTTGATGACCTATGGAATGAGAATGAGTGGTTAAGGGGTCTGTGTTGCATGAATGTGGGCGAAATCCACCGAGCCGTGTCACTCACCTGTAACATCTGGACAGGGCCCGTGGAAATTTAGTGGGATGCATTGGGGATGGCCCCGCAGGTGAGGTTGTGTCTTGTGGCATCCACCGGGGGACGCGGTCTGTAGACCGGGGTATGTACAAAGGTTAGAGTTTTGAGTTTTGGAAAGATGGTTAAGTTTTGTGGTTAAGTTAGTGTTGTGTGTTGTTGTTTCCTCCCTCCACAGGAACAACGAAGAAGATGTACATACTTGCATGATGGTTAAGGGGTTCAGCATGTTAAGGAAGTGTAGGTAGGTAGTCCGACTCACTTCCCACAGCCCTTCCTGATTTATTTCATAGGTTAATTAAGTGTGTGACAGTAAGTGTGAAGGCTGGAATGGTAGCCCTGCGGTGAACCTTGCAGGAGCTACGGTTCCAGGGGGGGGGGCTGTGTTATGAATTTGGTAATGCAACATCTAGAGCTAGGTAGATCTGAATAGGTAGGTATTCGGCTGTCGTGACAGGGACTCTACATGTAATAAGTTATTGATGTTCAGGCGGTTGTCGGGGTAAGATGTATGAGTGTGGATCTACCTGGAGATTCGAGTGTTAAATAGTGAGGGATTAAAGGTAACGCCCCTGTGAGTCTCACCTAGTAATCAAACCTTTGTCCTTTATGGCACTGCAAACCACATAAACATTAGTTAGGTCCTTAGCGCAACATTAAATAATCCCCTTTCCCTGACAAGGACTTCGTATTAAATTGACAGGAAACCAGGTCAAAAACACCGCCATGATTGGCCGCCACCGTGTACACCTCCAAAGGCCTACAAACCTGGCCGGCACGTGTTATGCCAGGACCGCAGGGTCGCGTAACGGGGGAGATGTCAGGAGTCGCGGGAGGCTTTGATTGGCTGAGGAGTGCGCAATGTGACGTCATCGGCCACCAATATAGGCGACGGTCGGACGCCATTTCAGGAGTTGAGTTGAGTTCGTGGCAGGCACTGGCAGACGCAGGCAGGCACCAGAGAGTTGAGCGGTGGTGGAGAGTTGGAGAGGACACGCCATTCCAGTCGCAGTTCGAGTGCAGTTCGGGTTGTAGGGAGTCGCAGGAGACACACGAGAGCACACCCAGTTGGCACTGAGCAGTTCGTTGGCACTTGGCTGCCAGCACTCCCGCGTCGAGTCGAGTGGAGTTGAAAGGAGTCCTTCCTGTCCCTGGTCAAGTGGAGCCGCTGGCCTGCGTCGGACGCGTGGTGCTTGGAGCGAGGGGCCTCGTGGTGTGCGATCGGGCCGGAAGGAGCGGTGCTGGACACCAACAATACAAGACGACAAAGACAGATAAGCCCGATCTCCGCGTATATTTTGAACGACGGGACGTGTTATTTTCGTGATTAATCTCCCTCGTTTGTGTTTGCTGTCAGTCGTGTGGGGACGTCCCGATTTAGGTTTATTAGAGTTATTAGATTTACCGGCGGGCTTTTTCACTGGCTTTACTTTTCCTAATAAACCCTTATATTACTTTTTGTACATAATATCTGAACGCAGTTTTCCTGGGTGTTTGATTTTAATAGATAAGGTTGCGGAGCCTTCGCTGCGTCCCGCTATTCCGCGCGTTGGTGTTGAACTTGAGTCCGCCATTGAGTGTTCGCCTCGGGAGTTAAAGTCTCGCAAATCGGTCATCCGTAACTGTGGTGTTAACCACGGTTACGCGACAGTATTCATGCCTGAGTCAATACTTCGTAGAAGTGCTTTTGGCAGAGATTACATCTTCGAGTCTTCTTGGGTATGTTTGTATCATCTTTGCACCTCTGGATTAGGGGAGTTTCTCCCATTCTTCCTTGCAGATTTGTTCAAGCTTTGTCACGTTAAATGGGGAGCGTCGGTGAACAGCAATCTTCACTTTTTTCCACAGATTCTCAAGAGAATTCATGTCTGGGCTTTGGCCGGGCCACTCAAAGACTTTCACATTCTTGTTCTGAAGCCATTCCGGTGTTGATTTACCTGTATGCTTGGGGTCATTGCTCTGTTGGGACATAAATCTTCGCCGCAGTCTAAGGTCTTTGGCACTCTGAAGCAGGTTCTCCTCAATGATTTGCCAGTATTTGGCTCCATTCATTATGCCTTCTATCCTCACAAGTCTCCCAGTCCCTGCTGCTGGAAAGCATCCCCATAGCATGATGCTGGTAGTTCCATATTCTTTCCATCTCCTAATAATGGAGCTCACTGTGCTCGTGGGAACTTTCAACACTCGAGAAATTGTTTTATACCGTTCCACAGATCTATGTCTCCTCACAATTGTATCTGAGTGCTATTCACAGTTCCTTAGACTTCATGGTGGAGTTTCTGCTCTGACATGCACTGCCAACTGTGGGACCTCGTATAGAAAGGTGTGTTTCTTTCTAAATCATGTCCATTCAATTGAAATGGCCAGAGGTGGACTCCAATCAAGTTGTAGAAACATCTCAAGGATGATCAAAGGAAATTGTGTGCACCTGAGCTCAATTTGGAACGTCATAGCAAAGGGGGTTGAATACTTTTTGACTCGAGACATTTCAGTTTTCATTTTTAATTATTTTGTAAAGATTTCTTAAAAATAATTCCACTTTGACATTATGGGGTATTACGTGTAGATCAGTGACAAAAAACTCAATTTAATTAATTTGCAATTCAGGCTGTAACACAACAAAATGTGAAAAAGTCAAGGCAGAATTTCAAGAACAGAAAAAAGTCAAGAATTTCATGGCTCTTGAGCAGAACAAGGACGATATCACACGTTTCTCGTGGAATTCTTTCCGTACAGCCCCCTTCCCCCTTGTCTCTCTCCCCTCCTCAGAAATGGCAGCTTGAAGTTGTGGTCTGTGGTGGATTTGAGGAAATTTAGCAAGCATACTCTCCAAATTATATTGACATCTCTCAGCTATATCCTCCAGACATGAGTAGACGGTATGAACATGGTGTCCTGAAATCCTGATGTGATGCCACGAGTGATCAGTTTAATGGCAGAGAGAGTACATCTCCGCCAGGCTGAACAGTTTATGTTTTGTATCCCACTGATAGGCCAGATCTGGATGTGGACCTGAACCAAAATATAATCGGCTTGTTCTTGTCACCTAACCAACTCATCCACCAAGTTTTGTCATAACTCGTTCGCATCTTTTTGAGTTTCTGTGCTATATATATAGTTTTTGGCCCCATCTCTGAATAGTGAATAATCACTTTAAATAAAGATGAAGTATCCGGATCTGGATCTACACTGAAATTGTGTCCCACAACCAAAATGTTCCATCCAGACTCGTCCATAACTCTTTGAGATCTTTTTCTCTTTAACAGCCACAATTATTCCCACGTTCTTGTGGGGTTGTCCAGGGGAGGTTTTTGGCCCAAGTCTTTCACCAACCAGCTGGGCAGGCCTGTCGTTCGGCTAAGTAGTCTGGAATTTGGGATTTGTTCAGGGTGTTGCCGAGAGCTCGCCCACTCCTCGCGAAGGACACCGTGGAACTTTTAACGTCCACCGACTAATACCGGCAGATGGGACCCCCAGTTTAACGTCCATCGGAGGGATGGCACAGACATTGATGACTCACCCTGTCTGTGAATCACCGGGATAACAGTTTATAGCTGGGTTGGGATTCAAATCCAGGCTTTACAGCTTAGACGTGCTAATGTCCGGGGAATGATTGGTGTAAAAATCCCAAGAGCAATGATTCTGACAGCGACTCAGAATATAAACTGAAATTATTATTTCGGAGACAACCAAACGTGTTAACTGCAATATTGCAGATGGACATGCATATTACATACTGTGATGTTTTATGTAATTGGGTTGCACCTTTAACTAAAATGACGTGAATGCTCAAATGAAATAACCCAACTTGACTGGTATTCGTACCACTCTTGTTTTGTAATTTTGCTCAAGTATAAGAGGAGTTATTTATATTTAGGCTGGAGTGGGGTGGTCCTTCTCCCCCGACTGCGACACCACCCAAGCCACATATGTTAAGTTACAATGTTACCAGAGACTGTATTAAGTATTTGGATAATGAATCGGTGTCTCACCTTTAATAAACATTACCATGACCTGAAAGTGATGTTAGTTGATAGATGCAGCTTCAATATTTGATTTACGGAGAAAAGTGAAATTCATCACATTTTACCAATGGTGACCACACTTTCATCCAATGTCAAGATGACAATCAAATATTTTTGAAGATGACGCATGAAGAGTTTTGTCAGACCCTGTTTCTTGGACTCTTTTAGAAAATGACCTCTTCACTACCACATGATCTGATGTACCCGACTCTGTTTCCGAGCATTGGTTCTACCGAAGCAGTTTCGAGGCCTGGGGTCATGCTGGGCTGTTTGCCATCCCTCCCCCAGCAGTAGTTAGGCCAGCTGCTCTTCGCGAAGGACACCGTGGGATCTTTAACGTCCACAAGCTCATGCCATCGGATGGGACCACGGTTTAATGCCAATCTGAGGAACGGCAAACACATTGATGAATCACCCTGCCTGTGAAACACCAGGACGGCAGTTCATAGCTGGGCTGACATTAAAACCCAGGCTAGACATCCTAGAGGCAGGTGTGTCTACCTCCAGGCCATCCTCCTGGCCTCACTACCAAATGATCAGTATAAAAATCCCAAAAATCCGTTCGGCGATCCTAACCCCAGCTGAGTCATAGCAAAGACTTTAAAAATAGTAGGTGCTGCTTCCTTGCTTCACACTCAGCATTTAAAAGGGCATAGCACGGACAAACAACCATATCCTCGCAACCATAGCGCAGGTTCCAATTGGGTTATAATGGCGTCCTCCTGTGTGGAAGGTCTTTAAATGAATGAAATGAGTCCAGAATGAAGTAAAAACAAAGCACACAACGGTTTGCTGTCAATTGTAGTTCTCTGTTGCACGCAACTACATTGTGGTTCTACAACTCGTGGTATAACTGAAAATAACTTGTTGACGCCATGTTATTGTCCTGCAGTTCCCAAATCCGAGAGGCTTTTGCCAAGCCCTGCTCCATCAAACAAAGTAGGAAGTCCTGGGAGGAAGTCAAAGGTACTATGGCTATATTCATGTTAAACAGGACATGTTGTGTATTTTGTTGTGTTTCTTTAAGCTATCCTCTTCACTGAAATCCTTCAGCCACATCAACCATCATTGTAACCGAAATAATTTCTCTCATGCTGACTTGGTGAGCCACGTCCTTGCCGAGATGGTGGCTCCGGAATATCAGATCCGAGTGTTGTAAAGATGGAGTGTTGTGAGAGGAACGGAGTGAAGGAGGAAAGCTGAAAACATGGACTTTGTGACATTGACATGGAATGGATGAACATATTTGCCCGACTAGACTGGGGCAGATGGGTGAGCGAAGGCGGAAGGGGGACAAGCCCGATAAGAAACAGGAGAAAACAAAGACCAGCAAGTGCTTGCGGTGCCATCGGAGAGCAATCTTCCGTGATTCTGGACTCTCCCAAGGAAAATTCCCATGATATATCTACAACGCTTTAAACTCTCCATCTTCAAGATTGCACAGCAATGAATTTGAGACAACCCACTGCAGTAATAAACACTGACATTAGAAGCTCCGTTTCACATTGTAAGATTAACAATGCATTATATTGTGGTGTAATTTTTTGAACGGTGATGTGCAATGGTTTGGAATACTTTGGGACTTCCATCTCAGGACATACCTCGGAGACCGTCAATCACGATGCAGATATCAGGTTCAAATTTCATATACCGTGTTGATTTGGCTTCCAAATCCCTCGCCCTGCCCTTACTCTTATGCTCCGCGCATCCTTCAATTCTCGCCTCTCTCATTACTTAGGAGGCCTACATCTCATCCCAAACTTATGTCCCTCCTCTCCCCACTCCCATGATTCTTCCCTCGCCTTCTTTCTTCTTCCTATCATCCTCCCTTCTCAGTTTTACTCTTTTTTTTTTAACATGCGGTTGAAGTCGGGAGATTGAGAAGAAAAGGTTGAGGTGGGCATGTTGAGGTGTACTCTAACATTATACCCTTTTCCTGCAGAGTGCGGAACATTCACACCGGCAGTCAATGGCCAAGAACCCTTGTGTGAACACCACAACTCCATCGTCTCAGACTGCACCGATAAGGAGGCCATCTTCAGGCAAGCCAATTAAGTCGTCGCAAGTGAAGCCAAGTGCAAGCAAGCCGCGTTCTGTCACATCTACACCGCTTTGCTCTGACCCGGTGAAAAGTTCCACCCCAAAGCCAACGCCCAGCACCGGCAAACTCGCAAGGCCATCCTGTAAGATAATGAAATTGAACATCCTTATTTGATTTGACCTACATTTTTGTTTATAACATTATTATACTACATAACTAACTTGTAACTAGATGGTATTCATAGAATACTTACCCTGCGCAGTCAACTTGGTGTGAGCCAACTCTTCTATTTTTGAACATTTCTCTTTTTTTGATACAATATGGCTGCCAGACCACATGAGCGATGACATCATAAATTTATATTCTCTAAATAATTGTTGCATAGATCATGCTCAATAAATTTCAAACTGATCAGACTAAGCGTTATCCCTGTCGAATTATGACGTCATAATTATGGCACCAATAACATCATCGTTAACAACACCTATTCCTCATATGGAGTTATTTACAATGAGCCACGTTTCAATTTTTAAAATGCTGACATGGCACACACTTTACTTTACTGAAATGCAGACACAAATGTTCTATTTTCGTCAAAAATTGTCGGAATTTTGCCAAATCTGTTTTGGTCATGTGTTAATATACCTCAGTGATTGACAAATCTGAAATGAGAATTTTATTTGAGGTCAAAATGACCCCGTGAGGTCGCTCCCTACTTTGCCTGCTCGTGATGTGCAGTGTGATAATAATTAATTCCATGCCCACTCTAGAGGACTCTCCTTTTTCATGCAATAACAATTTCTAGCTTCCAGACCGTACATCCAATCATCTTGAAATTTTGCACACATGTTACACTTCATTACCTCTACTATAATATAAAGTTGGGGTTCAAGAGTAAAAAAAAAAAAAATTCGTTTCATTATTTATATCTGCCAAACCACGTGACCTATCACAAATTCCAAAAGGTCATTTTAGTAGACTGATATGCTGAACACATCTGTGAGGTTTCCCCTCTATAGAATCAAAAATGAGGGAGGAGCTTGGTTTTAAAAGTTTATGCTTAAAAACATCATAACTCCGAAACCATGTGACGCATGATGTCATGCTCGCTGACTTTTTTGTATGTCATGGGTATGCGATTGTGCCTGCAAAGTTTGGCCTCGATCTGTTTAGGAGTAAATTGGATGTTAGTGTTTTTTCACTCAAAACAATATGGCGTCCGAACCACGTGACCTACGACGTCATTATAATTTTATTTCTGCATCAATTTATACCGTGAAGATGCTCAAGAAATTTCATCCTGATCGGATAACGTTTTTTACTTGTCGAATTATGACATCATAACGGCGGGACCTATGACGTCATCATTCACATATGTTATTCCGCCTGGAGAGTTCTTTGCAATGAGACCTGTCGCAATTATTTCTGTGCAGCGGTTTTTGAGATATAGAGGTGCAATTTTTTTGGGGTTTTCCAAGATGGCGCCCTACCACGTGACCTGTGACATCATAATATTCACTAAAATATTCTACAGGAGGAGGCCCTCCTATGGTGAAAATTTCATGTCAATCGGACCAACGGTTGCTGAGAAAATGATTTTTTTTAAAATGGAGACACGCACGTACATACATATGACGTACGTACGTACGATGTACGGACAGACCCGAATGCTTAACCCTGCCTTGCGCTTCGTGAGCGCAGGGTAATGAATGATAGACTACACTCCGATCCGATGTGCCGTACTCTGTGTTACAGGCTCTAGTTCTGTCGAAGCAGTTTCTTGGCCCGGAGTTACGTTGGGCGGTTTGTCATCCCTCTCCCAGCAGTAATTAGGGGAGGAATTTGTAACTTGGCCAGGCCACAGATGATAGCTCGCCTCTTCTGTGTCTGAAACACACCGAGGGACCTTTAATATTCTCCAGGCCATCCTGTGCCTTCTATCCTCACAAGTCTCCCAGTCCCTGCTGCTGGAAAGCATCCCCATAGCATGATACTGGTAGTTCCTTATTCTTTCCATCTCCTAATGATTTCATAATGACATATCTATGTCTCCTCACAATTGTATCTCAGAGTGCTACTCACAGTTCCTTAGACTTTATGTTAGAGTTTCTGCTTTGAAATTGGAACCTTGTATAGAAAGGTGTGTTTCTTTCTAAATCATGTCCATTCAATTGAATTGGCCAGAGGTGGACTCCAATCGAGTTGTAGAAACATCCTGATGTTCAGTTCCAAACTGAAATGATGAACAGTCGGACAAGATTGTAACCCTCAAGTCAACTGATGTATGCGATATTTATTGAGATGGCCGTTCTAGCAGCAAGTGGTTCATTCTGTTCGTGTTCACATCCAAGTTTGCATTATTTGCACCTGTCCAGTTGAGATATCCTGCTCACTAAACATTGTGCATTGTGCGATACGATGGCTGTATAGGTAAAAAAAAAAATGGGAGGTGATCAGATGAGCAGATGAGCAGGTGCCAATGATGGTAAAAACCCTGCACAGAGGATCGATTAAAGTGATAGAGGTGTGTGCTATCGCTCTCCCATTCTCTATTCCTATGAGCATCGTTGGCTGCAGGTGCAGTAAATGCAAGATGAAGACTGACGCACGTAGGCGCAGTAGACTGGCCAGATCGTCGGTATGATGATGGCTGCCCTTGATGTCCAAAGTGGACACAGCTCTGCAGATGCTGCGCAGTGATGGCTAAATTGGTGCCACCACTGACTTTAATGGGTACATTTATCCACGATGTAGTGCTGCCCAGGCTGACCTACAGGTGCGGTTTGATATCTGAGTGTCCTTCTCATAGCCTCAGCCTAAAGAGGCTTCTCCCACAAGGCAGTGGGGATCCATTACCCTGCACAAGGGGCCCATAGCAGGTACTGTCAGCCGGAGCCAGCTGAACCCGGGACTCGCATAGGGCAGGGACATCACTCCCTGAGGTAGCTGAAACACGGCTACCTGCTACCCAATTGGCTATACTGCGCAGCCAATCGCTCTTTTTCTCACCATAAATCTCCTTTATTATTATGTTTTCACTTTTGCTCTCTCTCTTGCTGCTATCTTTATCTTCAGCTCATGCATTGCAACGGAAAATATATGATTAGGGTTATCAGTTACCAACAATACTGTATGTAGACAATTTCCATCAAAAATGGTTAATCTACAAATGTACATGTCTGCATTTTTTAACAAAGGTACAACTATATTATTTGAGCCAGCCTCCTGTACATGTCCCATGCGTGCCGCAAACCGATTCTCCATGGGACTTTGATTTAAAGAAACATTTCTTCACACAGCTGTGCTTTTCTCATTTTCTCAACGGTAGTTGAGGCTCATGAAAGAGCTACATTGCAGGGGGCCAGGTCACCAGAAGGGGAACATGTGCACAGATGCACAACATCCGGTGAAGAGGTGTCGATGGCAGGAAAAGGGGAGATGGGTCAGTGAGTGGAAAACAACACAGGAGTAAAACACGATGAGTTGGCCATGGTGATCAATCTCGATGTTGGTAATAATTATTTTAATCAGTAAAGTATTGCAACAAAACATGATATCATCGGTATCTGGCTTGACAGGATGGCCTAGAGGTGGTACACACACACACACACACACACACACACACACACACACACACACACACACACACACACACACACACACACACACACACACACACACACACACCTCTAACCTGCCCAGCCAGGGTTTCAATCCCGACTCAGATATAAACTGTCATCTCAGTGTTTCACAAGCAAGGTGATTCGTCATTGATGTGTGTGTCGTCCCTCGGATGGAGGTTAAGCCGGGCGTCCCGTCTGCCGGCATTAGGTGGTGGATATTAAAGATTCCACGGTTTTCTTCGTGAAGAGCAGGCGAGCTATCGCTGACACCCTGAACAAATTTCCAAATTCCTGCCCACCCCTACAGGGGGCACTGCATCAGCCACACAGCTGGGCCTCTGAGCCAATGATACAGCCCAGCAGCGTTGTGCTTTGATAGGCTGAGTCTGAGTCTTTGATAGGTTTGACAGACGTAGTGTCATTTATCGGCACGACAAGGCCTCAAACTCAAGGCCCTAAGATCTTAAGCCGCCATATTAAGCAATACAGTCAACACCAGCCTTTACATCTATCTATAATTCCAGTAATCTCTGTACGTTTGTACGTTTGTACGTTTGTACGTCTGTTTGTCTGTGACCGCTGTTTCTCGACAACCACGGGTCCGATATACTTGAAACTTGCCAGGTATATTGCTGGGGACCCGAGGATGTGCCTTTTCAAGGTTTCATATTAATCGGACAATTACTTACCGAGCTATGTCCAAAAAACGATTCAACCAATCAGAGAGCAGCGAACGATCGCGTGTGCCGAACGTGGAGGACACACTCTGCCTCGGATGGCACATTTGACAGCGTATTCATTTATTTCACGTTTGCAAACTATGTTGGCGTTAAACTATGTTTTAAAACTAATAAAACCGAATTTGCGATTCATTCGCTTTCCTGCGCGTTTGTGCACGCGATGGCGATTTCTTTACCAAACTCCGGAAGCCGTTCGCTTTGGACCAAACCATTGCATGTAAATAGAGGGGGGGGATTGTCACCGTACTCGCAAGCCGTTCGCTTTGGACCAAACCATTTCATGTAAATAGAGGGGGGGGATATAATTTTAGATATCTATCTATAATTCCAGTAATCTCTGTACATTTGTACGTTTGTACGTTTGTCTGTTTGTCTGTGACCGCTGTTTCTCGACAACTACCGGTCCGATATACTTGAAACTTGCCAGGTATATTGCTGGGGACCCGAGGATGTGCCTTTTCAAGGTTTGAAATTAATCGGACAAGTACTTACCGAGCTATGGCGATTTAGCCGTTCGCCGTTCGCTTTGGCGTTGCGAATGGACCAAACCATTCATGTAAATAGAGGGGGGGGGGGGGGGGGTTCTGTGGTCGTTCGCTTTGGCTTTGCGAATGGACCAAACCATTCATGTAAATAGAGGGGGGGGGTTCTGTGGTCGTTCGCTTTGGCTTTGCGAATGGACCAAACCATTCATGTAAATAGAGGGGGGGGGGTTCTGTGGTCGTTGCGAATGGACCAAACCATTCACATCGAATCATCGAATCACATCGAATGGACCAAACCGTTCGCTTTGGACCAAACCATTGCATGTAAATAGAGGGGGGGGTTCTGTGGTCGTTGCGAATGGACCAAACCATTCATGTAAATAGAGGGGGGGGGGTTCTGTGGTCGTTACTGCCACGTGGTTTCAAAGTTTTTTTTTGTTGTTGTTGTTTGCACGCATGTTTTTTTGCACCCACGTACGGGCACGCCCTAGGATGTTTACACACACACACCCCTACACAAATTTTTTTTTTTTTTTTTTTTTGGCAAGGAACGGGCACCCACGTACGGGCACGTCCTAGTCTTATTAATGGGAGGCAATCCTTGTGTAAATAAATATTCCTAAGTGAGATGTCCATGTTTTCTCAAGGTATTCCTCACACACATTGGTCTAAAATGATCAAAAACACAAAAAAGGTAACCCATAGGCCCTTTTTATACAAACACAGAAACACAGATTGCAATAAGTTTTTAAATGTACATTAATATTTTTGGGATATAATTACCACCGTACGAATGAATCCATATGTGGATAAATGTGAAATGTCTTACTTTTCCACTCGGATCCATTTCTGGGACTTTACAGCTTTCGGATCAGATCTAAACAAGAAAGACGCTTCTCGAAGTGCGGAGAAGAAGACCGAATGCACAACACCCGGAAGTGCAAGCACGACCTCCATGATCCACGGTCCACCCTCCAGCCACGCCGTCACCCCTGGCACCCCGGGCTCAATGGAGAGCAAATCACTGTCGAGCAGAACTAAGGTTCACTATTTGGAAACTTTCCAAGTTAATCAGTCCACTATTCATGGTCATTTGGTAATATGGAGTTTGGGGTTTTAAAAGTCAGTTATTATTGGAGCATAAATTACATTGGAATGTCTTACGAGCGACAGTCACGTGAAAAAGTAGTACACCCCATGTAAAGTTTTGACTTTTTCAACATATTTCAACATACAGCTATTTGATCTTCATTTCAACAATATTGATAGATAAAGGTGATATAATATAACAAATATCATGAAACATTTACATTTTGTAGTCCATTGTATAATTTAAATAAACATAAATGCAAATTTCGCATGTGGAAAAAGTAAATACACCCTTGGCTCTAATAGGTGGTATTGCCCCCTTTGGCAGAAACAACCTCAAGTAGGCGTTTCTTATAACTGTCCACCAGTCTCTGACATCGACTGGGAGAAATTTTTGCCCAATCCTCCATGCAGAATTCTTTCAGCTGTGCGATGTTTCAGGGGTTTCTTGCATGCACAGCTCGTTTCAAATCCCCCCACATCATCTCGATGGGATTTAGATCCGGGCTTTGACTTGGCCATTCCAGAACCCTCCATTTCTTTCTTTTCAGCCATTCCTTGGTGGATTTACTGGTATGTTGAGGGTCATTGTCATGTTGCAAGGTCCACCTTCGGTTAAGCTTCAACTTTCCGACAGATGGCCTCACATTATCCTCAAGCACCCTCTGGTACAATGAAGAATTCATAGTGGATTCTATGATGGTGAGCTGCCCAGGCCCTCATGCAGCCAAGCTGCCCCAAACCATAATATTTCCACCACCATCCGTTACAGTTGGTATCAGGTTCTTGTTGTCAAATGCTGTCTTTGGTTTTCGCCAAACATGTCTTCTGGTACTGTGGCCAAATAGCTCTACCTTTGACTCATCTGTCCAGAGCACATTGTTCCAGAAGTGCTGGTCTTTGCCTAGGTGTTCATTGGCAAACTTTAGTCTTGCCATAATGTTCTTTCTGGACAGCAAAGGTTTCCACCTGGCACACCTCCCATGTAGATCAAATTTGTGCAGCCTCTTTCTAATGGTAGACTCGTGCACTTTGACATCAACAGTGGCAAGAGCTACCTGTAAGTCCCGTGATGATATTCTGGGGTTCTTAGAGACTTCTTTCAGCATCTTGCGGTCTGCTCTTGGGCTGAACTTGCTGGGGCGGCCTGGCCTGAACAAGTTGGCAGTTGTTTGGAATCTTCTCCACTTGCAAACGATCTTCCGGACAGTAGAATGATTGATTTCAAATTGTTTGGAGATCTTTTTAAATCCCTTCCCAGACTCGTAGGCATCTATAACCTTCTTTCTGAAGGCCTCAGAGAGCTCTTTTGATCTAGGCATGGTGACGCCGCACACTTCAACAACAAAGAGCAAACCAAACTAAATGTCTGAGGTTTAAATAAGACAGGTTCCTCCAAGATCGTGTCTAACGATGTTCTAATCATTTTCACCTGAGCTGGTGCACCTGATTCTAATTTTAGGTATTTGAAGTAGTGATAAATGTAGCGGTGTACTTACTTTTTCCACAAGTGAAATTTTGCATTTATGTTTATTTAAATTATACAATGGACTACAAAATGTAAATGTTTCATGATATTTGTTATGTTATATCACCTTTATCTAACAATATTGTTGAAATGAAGATCAAATAGCTGTATGTTGAAATATGTTGAAAAAGTCAAAACTTTACATGGGGTGTACTTACTTTTTCACGTGACTGTATCATAATGTCCCTTAAGTAGTCAGAAGCAACTGGTCCTCTGGACGTAACTCCTAACTCAGACAACAATTCCTCTTCTAAATACCTTCACTGATTATCTCCTTCTATTTGCTAATTGTCTGATGTCCGTCGACTTCTGTCCTTTTCTGAGTTTGCTTTAGGTGCACCTGCCCACGATTGCTCAAAGTCTGGATAACTTTCGTGATTTTTTGATAACTTTTTCCAAGTCTCCTCTGGCCCAATTTCCAATTTTTCCAAGTCTCCTCTGGCCCAATTTCCAATTTTTCCAAGTCTCCTCTGGCCCAATTTCCAATTTTTCCAAGTCTCCTCCGGCCCAATTTCCAATTTTTCCAAGTCTCCTCTGGCCCAATTTCCAATTTTTCCAAGTCTCCTCTGGCCCAATTTCCAATTTTTCCAAGTCTCCTCTGGCCCATTTTCCAATTTTTCCAAGTTTTCCACAAAGGTGTGGTTCAAAAGGTGTGGAAGGGAGGGTTGCGATTGCCAACAACAACCTCCTCTTCCCATCATTCGTTATGATGTTGGAAAATTTACTCCTGATGACCTTTCCATATTCTTGTCGCCCGACACAGCATATCCAGTTCGGTTGGCATAAAGTTTCCCTTCCTCTTCCCATTTTGACTGTCTTCTGCCACCATGATTGTTTTGCCAGCAGACGACAGTGCAATGTGGGATGCCATGTACGTATCATAAGCTTGATGGGAATGTCAAAATCCACACCTTATCCTGCGGATAGTTAACCATTGGATAATAATTTAAACCACGAGATAGCTCTTATCCTGTGGTTAAATTATCCAAGTTTTGAGCAACCGGAGCCAGGTGTGCAATTCATATTGACCCATTGAAATCAAGCCTGTTATGAATATAAGCTCTCAAGGTGTTGACTTCCATTGATTGCACTGTAATACAAGATTGCTCAATGATACTTTGCTGCAAAGTGCAGACATTATTGTAAGGATCACTTGCCCTTTTGTCAACATCAAACGCGAACAAAACTTGGTCAGATGACATCACATGTCTAGATTACAAAAGGCTCTTTCATACGCACAGTGTACCTTCACTAATGTTCAATTTTCGATTCATATAAATGATACTCGGCTATATATTAAGCCTGGTGTTGGCTTAGCGGTTAGGGTGCTGGCTTGGGATCCTAGGATCCTGGGTTCGAATCCCGGTCAATCGCTGAATTAACGCCAGGGGGGTTGACTCAGCCCGTCATCCTTCCGAGGTCGGCAAATTGAGTACCAGTTCACTGGTAATTCCCTGTGTGTCGCAATAGGCGACTAACAGGGTTGGTGGCAGGAAGGGCATCCGGCCATAAAACATTGCTTCAAAAAGGGGACCACGGTGCCAGAAAAAAGGCCAACCCCTGCTCTGCGGGGAAAAATGGCCTCTAAAGGTGGTTCTATACTTGGCTATATCAATGAAATAGGTTAATATATTTATTTGTGTATTTTGAATGATATGGACACTGATCAACACACATCCTGATGGAAGTGCTCATACGGGAATGGCAAAATGGATCATCCAATATTCAGGGTGTTTCAAAGGTCTGGAACCATAGGGATATTTATTTTACAATTCTATTTAATAATTGCTCAAATTGTGAGCCACCGACACGCATACACATATCAATTCTTGTATGTATCAATTCTTTGATTCAATTCAATATCAATTGTTTGAACGTTTCCTAACATTGACACATCCATTTCAGCAAATTCGTTTCCGATTTCATTTTTTCGATCTTCACAATGGTACCTGGTCTCGTGGTATCCACCACTGATCCACTGATTGCATGTCACCAAAGAAAAAGTCAAGTGGTGTTAAATCTGGACTACATGGGATCCATTGTATTGGTCCATGACACCTACAAAGCATCGTCTCCAAAAAAAACCTTTTTATTTTTATTTTTATATATTTCCTATCATTCCGGACTTTTGAAATACATTTGTTGTACTTGTACTGTACTCTGTAACCATGTACCTGGAGATCAGTGGGTTGTCAACTATGTAGTCCTCAACAACCTAACTTTTCAGCTCAGGTTTCCCTGGTGTTTAAAGGAACTTTACTGTGCAATCATTCACTCAGGTAAAAATCTTCAGCAAGAAGATGGATTTCAGCCACATCCAGGCGAAGTGCGGGTCTCTCGCAAACATCAAACACGTTCCTGGTGGAGGAAATGTAAGTGTCAAAAACGTTCGGATGAATGTCATTCGTGCATTTAATCAAATTACGTTTGTGCATCCGTTGTTTCGGCTTGTATGCTTTTGTTTGGCTCGACTGTTCTAGTAGTCTGCATGCATGTAGTTGCGGAATAAAATTCCAGTTGTAGTGTATAGTAGTGGAATAGAATTGCTGACTGTGGACCATAGCGATCAGACTGAACAGCAATAGTGGAATAGAATTGCTAACTGTGGACCATAGCGATCATACAGGCCAGCAATAGCAATTGAGAAAATTCCAGACCTCGCAATGGATCATTTAGACAATGGGCTTACAGGATGGACTAGAGATACATACACTTGCCTGTAAGGTGTCTAGGTCTAGCCTGGGTTTGAATCCCATCTCAGCCATAAACTGTCATACCTGGTGTTTCAGAGGCAGGATGATTCATAAATGTGTGTGCCATCCCTCAGATGGAAGTTAAATGGGTGTCTCGTCTGCCAGCATTAGTTGGTGGATGTTAAAGATCCTATAGTGTTCTTCGTAAAGAGTAGATGATGTATCGAAGCCAATGATGCTACCCCACAACCTTGTGCTGCATATGGAGGAAGAAGATTTAGACAATAAACCAAAACTACATTAACAACACAGAATTTCAAGCAGAAAAAAACAATTATTGTTCTTCTTTTTAAAATAATATGTCAACAAAAGCTTCACTGGAGAAGGATAATCATACTAAAATACGCCATTTGTGTCTGTCCATCTGTCTGATGAATTTGTGACGCCAATACATTCTGTCGTTACTTATCCAATCTCAACCAAACTTGACAGGATGACCAAGGGTTACATAATGAAGGTTGTAGCACATTCATTTGCCCCCCTCCCCAAGGGGGTTTTCTCCCCCGAGCGGATTTTTCCCGCCATTGCCGTCAATGGCGTTGCATGTTGAGGTGTATATCAATGTTAAATTAGCTTTATCGTGGCGTTTTTCCAAATAAGGAGATTTATCGTGGCGTTTTTCCAAAGACGCTTTGAATAACAAAATTAATTATAATCGCATATTATTAATGTTATTACAAAACAATATTAATACTCATAATGTCCCACTTCCCCAAGGCTTTTTTCCTGCAGTGATAACGTGGTTAAATAGCTTATAGTTAAAATGGCGTTTCCATGTGAGCAACGGCTTCTACAGGAAGTAAAAATATTATAAACCACAAACACGTATGATTTGCTTTTTTAACAGTCGCTAATGCTCTTTATAACACTAAATGAAGAAATTTGGAGGAATCTCGACATCCATGAAGTAAAGTTTACTTGCAGAACTGAGCGAAGATCTACTGTACTCTATATACCCCACAAATGTTGAGTTAATAACATGGCCCTTGCTGCCGCTACCATGGCATTTTTCGTAGCGAACTTTTGAAACTCGCTCCTGCTGTTTGATACGAAACTGAAAGGGAGGAAGACCGGGCTGTGCTCCTTTACCTAGCAGCTATCTAGTGCTTGCCAAGCCAGCCGTTCCTTAACAGTTTTGAATGGAGTGCTTGCTTGAATGCTTAAACCACTTGGTGATCTCTCCACAAGAAACTTGGTAAATGAACACACACCCAATGTTCTTGAGACCCGACCTTAGATCGACTGTAATCTATATACCCCAAAGATGAATGACCCTTCCTGCCGCTCCCGTAGTGTGCTGGTGTTCTAGTTCTATAAATAAGGATAAATTCTACAGAGATCTTTCACTTTTGGAGAAATTGTTTATCGCAACATTAAGTGATTTAAGAAAAATAATTTGAACAACACATGAAATATCCCTCTGTAACTAAATGGGTGGTGAATACAAAGTTCTTATTTTTTAAATTCAGAAGTCCAGTGTTTCTCTAGGGGACAGGCAGTCTTCTTTTTCGTTTGTATGCAGCACAAGGTTGCAGGGCAGCGTCATTGGCAATGGGGCACAGCTGTGCTGCTGATGCAGTGCCCTCTGCTGGTCAGGGCAGGAATTTGTAATTTGTTCCAGGGTGCCGGAGATAGCTCGCCTATTCTTTGCGAAGGACACCATGGGATCTTTAGCATCCACCAATGAATGCAGGCAGATGGGACACCTGTTTAATGTCCATCTAAGGGACGGCACACACATTGATGGATCATCCTGCAAGTGAAACACGAGCATGACAGTTTGTAGCTGGGTCGGGATTCAAACCCAGGGTAGACAGTTTGTAGGCGATTGTGCGTACCTCAAAGCCACCCTGTCAGTCCTGGAGAAGGGCAGTAAACGCGTTTTCACACTTTGTGAAAGTGTGGTGGAGTTTTTTTTTCTTTGAAGACAGAAACGAGAGCTGAACAAAACGTTTTGTTATGAGAAATGATTGATATACCTTGTCCATATCTTTGATCGTCTGAATGACCTCAATCTTTCACTCGAGTGATAATGTTCGACCTTCATAGATTTGACAAGTAGTCAGAGCCTTTCAGCTGAAGTTGAATCTGTGGATCAAACAGCTGGATACACAGATATGGTACAATTCCAAGAATTTCCTCAAGGAGGAGAACGTCAACATTGACATGCTCTCGGGTCAACTATCTGTGAACTTCCGACTGTCCCGTTGCAACGAGTTATCATGCTACCTCTCAGCGCTACCAGAAACGAATCATTCCCTGGTGAATGGTCCTTTCAGTGCAATAGCTGAGCAATGACCCACTGAGAATATTGATCATGTACAGACACTGTGTATCGACATGATCCATGATGATTATGTGAAAGTTAAATTCACAGAAACGCTTCCAAGAAGATTCCAGTGTCCAGTTGCAAGTGGATACTCATAGGTGGCTGAAATGGGCATTAGCATCCTCCTGTCGTTTCCCATTGCCTACGGATGTGAGAGTGGATTCTCCAGCCTTCACACGATAAAGGCAAAATCCAAAAACTGGCGTGACATGAAGGATAACATCAGATGAACCCTTTCACACACGCCGCAAAGAATAATAATGTCGCATTGATGGGTTGTCCCAGTGCCCTGGGAGGTAGGTCACATCAACAACGGCTGAAACCATCGACTAGTTCAATGACCCCGAGCCGATCACATGTCTACTGCCACAATACGGTGCAGTTGGGAGCACGGAGCCAGTAGATGCATTATGCTGATTCGGTGCTGTGTAGCTGATCTCTAATTAATGGCCGAGCGGGGCCGGTGAAGGCATGGCATGGTCTTGTTTTAAGGTGCTAGTCGCCAAACCAATCAGTCCTTTAATGGACGTGCCAAAAGGCAATAATGATCACAACCACCCGAATTCACCCCGAGACCGGGTATATTTAATGACGATGGTCACACGGAGGATGGAAATACACAAAAAGCAATAACACTAATGGTGGAACAAATCCCCTTACCCACTACTGATATCATGCCCACAAAGCCAACAAACGATTGGGAGATTCCTTAATTATCTAACTTAAAGGCCTTCAATCATGCCACAAGAAATAGACCAGAGAGGTGGACAAGACAATAAATACCCTAGCTGTGTCGACATGACAGAGCTAGAACCGATGCAGGGTGGCAGCCCAGGTGCAGCACCTTTCCGGCTTGGGAGGAGGGGAGAGGCGTGACTGGCTGGGTGGGGATGTGGCTTTTCCGCGGCAGCTCTGCAGGCAATGCAGCCTTTCACAGGGTGGTTCTCTGGCATCTCCTCTATTCCCCTGGCTGCCCGTGCCCCCACATCAAATCGTGAAGTACCGCGCCACTCCCCTCTCACTCACCATTGGCCCGAAGCCCAGTATGAGGCTGGGCGAACCCTCCTTACCCTACCTGCACCCAGATGGTCCTGGTGCTGTGGGATCGGTCTGGATGGTGTGAGTGGCTTTTCCTGCCAAAACTGCTTGCTGATGGCCTACTCGGACACGAAAAAGAACATAAAAGACAGATTCCAGAGGGTAGAACATTAAATAATGGTTCAAACGGTTAGTGATTTTTTTTTTGACACACACATTAGGGAGGGTGGACGACATCTGTCTATACATAAAGTGACACATACTAATATCATGATTAAATTACCTCACGCTTACTCTATTACATTTACAATGGAGATAACTAAACTATGCTGAGGAATGTTACCCCCTAGAAGTCATTTCCACAACAATACTTCTTTTGTAAGACAAACAGCATTATCCATGCTGATGATTTTCTTGCTGCTTACGGCAAGTTCTTGTTGTGAAGTAGGAAATAAATTAACCGAACTACTTCAATGTACCTGCACTATACAAAAGTTACCTTTCTGCTTAAAATAACCTAAACAGCAATTCGATTTAAAAATCATTTAAAATCTGACTTTAATAAAATCTCTGGCAAAAGGTACATTCATTTTGAAATAGGTTAAAAATTTGGCAATTAAAATACATTTGCTAAATTATCAATAAATAAAAATTATTTTTAAGCTCTAAAGGGCTCGCACTCTGAGGCTTTCTATGTGAAAGGGTCTGCCAATACAAAACGTTGAGAACCACTAAGTTTGAGCAAAGCCAGGTAGATGGGAGATAGTATAACTTTGCATGACTACCAAAGCTTGACCAACTCGTGGGGCAGAGACGTGTGACAAACACCCCCTGCTGTCCAGACATCATGTAGCAGTGCCTGAAATTGAAATCCGCTGCAGAAACCACCGAATCCTTGTGAGCATGAAATATTCAGGTGCCAGCAGACCTTGGCCGTTCTCATGAGGAAGAGGGGTGGACCCTGCATCATGTTCATGATTTCTTGTTCGAGTGAAACATCGAGGCTTGGAATAAAGCAGACTTGGCCTGTGATGCTAAACAAATAACTAGAACAGCACTCGGTAGAGAGCACACCTCCGCCAGGCTGAACAGTTTGTTTTGTATTCCACTGATAGGCCGGAACTGGATTCGAACCTGAAACAAAATCTAATCGGCTTGTTCTTGTCACCCAACCAACTCATCCACCAAGTTTATTCATAACTCGTCCATAACTTTTTTTAATATCACGTTATATACTGAAACGCAAAAGAAACTTATCACCTTTGAAACCTTTAAATATCAACAATAACACTGCGTGTAGTAAATGTGTGAACTTATTTGTGGACAATAGTGTCCTCACTGTCAGACAAAACGGTCACGGATGGTCACTTGAACCTTCAATGGTCACTTCATAGCACAGCTGTTGAACAGCCGTTTTGACTGTCAGTGATTAGCCAAGGGGTACGGGATGATTTTAATGAGCTGCACGTGATGTCTTGATATTGGCTTTAAAAAGGCCAGTGCAAAATGGGCATTTCAATCAACATGCCACGATTGTCAAGGGCTCAATGGCAGCGTGCCCTGGGCATGCTGCAAGGCGGACTGAGCTACCGTGAGGTGGCACGTCGCCTTGGCTGTTCACACCAGACGATATCGGCCCTGGTGGACAGAGACACCCTCCACAACTCTGCAGATGACAGACCTCGATCAGGGAGGCCAAGAGTCACCACTGCAAGGCAGGACAGGCAGATGGTCCGAAGTCACCTGCGGGATCGATTCCGTCCAGCATCCCGCACTGCGGCAGAAACTCCGGGGCGTGCAGTCAGACCATAGTCATGCAGTCGTCTTCGTGCAGTATCATTGGAGATCCGTGGGTTTGCACGCCCCGGAGTTTCTGCCGCAGTGCGGGATGCTGGACGGAATCGATCCCGCAGGTGACTTCGGACCATCTGCCTGTCCTGCCTTGCAGTGGTGACTCTTGGCCTCCCTGATCGAGGTCTGTCATCTGCAGAGTTGTGGAGGGTGTCTCTGTCCACCAGGGCCGATATCGTCTGGTGTGAACAGCCAAGTCGACGTGCCACCTCACGGTAGCTCAGTCTGCCTTGCAGCATGCCCAGGGCACGCTGCCATTGACCCCTTGACAATCGTGGCATGTTGATTGAAATGCCCATTTTGCACTGGCCTTTTTAAAGCCAATATCAAGACATCACGTGCAGCTCATTAAAATCATCCCGTACCCCTTGGCTAATCACTGACAGTCAAAACGGCTGTTCAACAGCTGTGCTATGAAGTGACCATTGAAGGTTCAAGTGACCATCCGTGACCGTTTTGTCTGACAGTGAAGACACTATTGTCCACAAATAAGTTCACACATTTACTACACGCAGTGTTATTGTTGATATTTAAAGGTTTCAAAGGTGGTAAGTTTCTTTTGCGTTTCAGTATATATCGCTTTTCGCCGAATCTCTCAATGGTGAAGAATCACTTAAAAATTAAAGAATTCTCGTATCCGAATACATATTTAGATCTTCACCAAAATCGAATCGATTTGTCCTTGTCACACACCCAAGCTGTCCACCAAGTTTCATCCAAATCCATCCATAACCTTTTGAGATATCCTGCTATATGTCTGTTTTGGCCCTGTCACCCAATGGTGAAGATTCACTTAAAGAATTCTGTGAGCCGGATCAGAATCTGGATCTTCACCAAAATTGAAACCTTTCATCCTTGTCACATATACTACCTCTCCACCAAATTTTGCCTGAATCCATACACAACTTTTTGAGATATCTTGTTCACAGACATACAGATAGACAGACAGACAGACAAATGAAAAATCGGTCAGAGACCGAGGACTTGCCGGAATGTACTTTTTTATCGGCCATTTTCGATCATGAAAAGTAAATAATGACCTCTGCCAAAGTTCAAACGACGTGGGTTTAATCTCTACATGAGAGAATTCCACATAGCTATTTGGGTGGTGTATAAGCTAACAGATCGCTGTCTCCATCGATCTTGCCAAGGCTGTAACACCTATCAGCTCAAAATCCTTTCAACTGTTGACTTGGTAGTTTTTACAATGAAGGAAACACGTATTGGGAGTACATACAACATAGCGATTGTGAATGTGACAGCTCTGAGCCGTCTTTCGCTTTGCACCGCAGTGATGGCGAGCACCAACATGGCGGCTGTAAGATTAAAATCTGGCTTCAAGCCCCCTCACCACCCAAAATCTATTCCGGCGAATCTATTCCGACAAGTAACAAGCCAACCAACCGACATACTTGCTGGAATCTATTCCGGCAAGTAACAAACGGACAAACAGACAGGGGTGAAAACATATCCTCCACCCACCTTCGGTGTCGGATGTATCAATGCAATACTATTTTGAGTTATTTCACATGACCTCAGAATGAAAGTTAAATAATGCTGTAAACAATATCTGGTGTTTATGACTTAACGGTGACTGACATGATAAAGTGTCCATTTTAAATTTGCCACGAACCACATTTAGCGGGTATCAAGAGGGTGGCAATTATTTATTTGAATCTCAGTGGGATCGGGCATTACAAGTCAAAATAGTAAGCAGGTGGCAAATGTATCCATTATCGAAATAATGCGTAATACAGCTGTCAATATGGTTACTGTAGAGGTGATAAATCCTGCCACTAATTGCATTTTGCTCCTTTTTCTAGGTTCAGATTCTTGTGAAGAAAATGGATTTTCGACATGTCTCTCCGAAATGTGCTTCAAAGGACAATATCGATCTCAAGCCAGGTGAGGCTGGTAAAAACACTCCACATTACATGCCCCCGACGATGTATTTTGCTACTCTGGAGAGTATACGTGACACACGTAGGGATATTTACTCCTCATGAATGCCTTCAATTCTCCTTTTAACTGGCAGGTACAGGTGAGAGGGTGGTGCAGGATGGCTCACCTTGTAACATGCTCACCATGTAGCTAGCTGTCTGATCTGTTTGCTACCTGATGAGGTCAGATTTAACTAAAAACTGCAGTCCTGGATCCTGGACTTGTGGATTTAACTAAAAACAGAGGCCAATAAAGGCTGCTGAATCCTGGAGGCCACAACCGTTATGTAGCGGGATGTAAAACGTTTAGATTGTGGAAACCAAAGATCCCATGAGGTCTTTATTGGAAATTTTGAAGCGAACATCCTTCTATTAATTTGCAATTGGTCACTGGCTTTGACACCAATATAAAATTTTATTACGGACGGACCGTAGGCATCAAAAAACTACATGTATCGAACAAACAGTTTCAAAGGGAGCACCTTGCAGCCATTAGAGTATTTAAATTGGATCAGATGGGGCAATAAATGTGAATTGTTGCTCTCAGCTTCATGGCCCGATGACAGAAGACGCCATTTGCATTTTTACCGCCCACATCCCTTCCCCGTTTCGAATCCCGTGTGGGCGCGGGCAACCTGCTAGTTTCATAAACTATGAATTACTTGTTTATCTTGAACTTCACTACAAATGAATGGTCAGTTAAACTATCGCTCAAAGACCCCATAACCAAAGTACAGTCGACTCTCACCAGTTTGAATCGATAGGTTCTGGAGTCCATTACAATTGGTGGAAATTTGAATTGGAAAAGATGTCTTTCGTTTGTTTGTTTATTTATTTCAGATAGCATATGGCAATTAAAACCTGCTTTCATTAACTTTTGCTAATCACCAATGCATTTGAATAATACTTTTTTGTTACATCACACTGGACTTGTGGAGCCAGAGATCAACCTTTATGGAAGATGGTGATGATTGGACATACTCACTGGGCATATCCTTTATGGAGGCCTGAACCACTCTTACATCCTGTCCACTGATCCAGATTTGAGGAATTGCTTTCTGCAGTTTGAATACATCCCATGATTATAAACTGCCAGTGTATGGAACATGCTCAAGTAACTCGGTGAATCTGGGTCAGGCCAGCTTTTTCATTTCGCCTACATAGGGACAAACATGTATTTAGTGAAGGCAAGGCATTTTTTTAGCAGTCCAAGACAAATGGAGGATTAAGACCCCTGCGAGGGTGAGCGGGCTGACCAAGGATAAGCCTGTTTTTGGTTTTCGTGATGAGATGAGTTCATTCTTTTCAAAAGGAGTGTTTCAATTTACCCAAACACCCAGTTTTCATTCATGCACTCTCTTGGAGGTCCCTTAGTGTGTATGCAAAGTTCTGGGCCACTACGTTTCATGGATATGAAGTTATGGAGGATACACACACACACACACACACACATTATTATAGATAATTATCCATGTCTGAGTGAAAAGCTCAGTACATTCTTCAGACTTTCCTCCCATTTTGACTTTGCCAGTGACATGTTTTATTATTTTATTACTTTTTTTTTTTTTGTATACAAGATCAAGGCTCGTGTAAGAGCTAATATGATCTTTATGTAAGAGCTAACTTTACGATCAGAATGAAGCTGACACGATGTCTACAGCAAGCTAGGTGTCGTCGGTTGGCAGTCCAAGCCAGTGGGATTTCCCAGCGCAACAGGCCCAAATAATGGCATCTGGAATGGCTGTGATGCCCAGTGAGGCCTATGCTACATCAAGACAACATGAGATTTGAGGAATTGCCTTCTGCAGTTTGAATGCATCCCATTATTATAAACTGCCACTGTATGGAATGTGCTCAAATAAGTATGTGAATCTGGGTCGGGTCAGCTTTTTCATTTCGCTTATATAGGGACACAAATTGATTTAGTGAATGCAAACACACACACTATACACTGGTTCACACACAAACAGCTATGATGCCACCCAAAGCCATGTGCTCTATATGAAAGAAGAGAACATGAGGCAGACCTTTTTTTTTTTTTGTATAAAGAGTCGAGGCTCGTGAAAGAGCTAACATTTATCAAACAAACAAATCAAACAACAAGCAAACAAAGTATATAAAAAGGGGAGCGGTCGACAAGATGGGGAGAGAAGGGGAAGCACACAAACATAACATTTGAGAGCAAGGACATCGGGAGATGTGTGGGAGGGAGAGTGCCTGGGGGGGGGGGGGGGGGGGGCGGCTAGGATAGGTATAAAACGCAAGGACACCAAGGACTTCCAGGAAAGAAGTCGGCACCCCAAAAAAGTGGATTTGGGGTGAAATTAGCGGGGGTAGAAAAGTTAAAGGTTTTGGATGGGGGAAGATAAGAGATGGTGGTGAACAGCCGTTTTAAAGACCTGGAGGGAGGAGTGGGATTGAAGAGAGTGAGGGAGTTTGCTCCAGAGGCGGGAGAAAAGAGGAATGAAGGAGTGAAGGTGAGCAGACCTTAATACACTTGTTCACATCTACACCGAGATTTTTCTCGGAGGCCCCATCCGTCTTACCCCTTGGATAGACACTGACCCAGTGCGGAATTGTGTTTTGGAGCGTCCATTTGAATTTGAAGCTGAAGTGTGGTCCAGGCCTCGCCGTGAATTGGAAATTGTTCACATTGGGATTTGAAAGACGCCAATAGCCGGTGTAATCCACACACTGTTATTAATGAGAACCATCAATTACTTTGAGCTTGAGTGGCAGAATTAAGGCAACAGGTAAAATATGTTGGCTTCCTGGAAAACTACAAACACGGTTCATGAATGCTTGAGATGGATTAACCATCTTCGATTGGACAGCTGTTACTATTTATTCAAGTTCCCTCACTCTGGAGATAGAATATAGCTTGATAGTGTTTTCTTTGGTTTTCATTCAATTTTTCATTCTCACTAAATAAAGTGAATATTAAGTTAATGGAGAATATTCTCTGTTCTTGAAGTAATAGCTCTTTTTCACTTGAAAGTGTTAATTCATGAATGAAAACGGCCCAATATCAATGTTATTATGTTGTTTGTAATCAATAAGTACTGAGGTAGGATTGTTTTTTTTTTCTTTTTTTTTATCAGCGAGTCGTTTTAACTCGATCCCATCTGTGCTTTTATCAGGCCGGGGCAAGATACACATGGAAAGTCCCAAGGCGGACTTCAAATCGAAAGCCCATCCGATGGCAACATCCACGGAGAATGCAGAGCACGCAAGCAAAGTGAGTGAAAATGTATCATACTATAAATAATTTGAGAAGTGTTTATTTTTCATTGCGAAAATCTAAGATTTTTCAAGTATATTGGTTGGTCTTGTGCGTTATTCTGTCTGTTTGTTTGTATCTTGGCAAAAAAAAATTTTGGACAAATATGTTGATCACTCCAGTTTGTGTGTGTGTGTGTGTGTGTGTGTGTGTGTGTGTGTGTGTGTGTGTGTTTGTGTGTTTATTTGTGTGTTTATTTGTCTGTCCGTTCACTTATACCTGCCTTCAGGTCACAATTTTAAACCGATCTTCACGAAACTTCACCAAATGGTAGAGTTCATGTTCCGACAAAATCCTATATATTTTTGAGGTCAAAAAATCAACATAGGCCAAAGGTCAACCACTTTTTTCACATTTCTAAAATCCACAATTTTCATCCGATTGACGAAATTTGAATATGATTTACATATGATTTATGATTTACTATGTCTCTCCGAAAAGATCGACTGGACAACCCTCCCATCTACTTTCTCAACAATCCTCTCCAAGAAGTTCTGTCGCTCAAGATTTTGGGTCTCACTATCTGCCATGATCTTTCTTGGGAAAACCACATTTCCAAGCTGGCCTCCAAAGCCAGTCGCCGACTGGGCATCCTCCGTCGTGCGAAGTCCTTCCTCGGCACACCTGAGCTCCTCACCACATACAAGGCTTTCATCCGCAGCTCAATGGAATACTGTTCTCCCCTATGGGCCGGTGCTCCTGCCTCACACCTAGCTCGGCTTCACGCTGTTGAAACCAAAGCTTTCAGAATTATTGGAATCTCCCGCGATGAAGCTATCTCTGAGGGCCTTTCACTCACTCACCGCAGGCAGGTAGGTGGTCTTTCTGTCTTCTACCGACTCCTCTCCGGCCTTGCACCCCCAGCTCTCTCTGTGCTCTGTCCCCCAAATATTCCTACAGGTCGCACAAGATCTGCCAGCAACCCTCTGATGGTTAAACTGCCGAAATCTCGGCTCGCTGCTCACCTTCACTCTTTCATTCCTCTTTTCTCCCGCCTCTGGAACAAACTCCCTCACTCCCTTCAATCCCACTCCTCCCTCCAGGTCTTTAAAACAGCTGTTCACCACCATCTCTTATCTTCCCCCATCCAAAACCTTGATCTTTTCTACCCCCGCTAATTCACCCCAGATCCACCTTGTTTGAAATTCCAACTTCTTTCCTGGAAGTCCTGGCAGTGTCCATATGTTTTATACCTCTCCCACCGCCCCCTTCGCACGCCCCCCCCCCCCCCCCAAGCCCTCGCCCTCTCTCAGATCTCTCGATGTCTCCATGTCTCTCGGTCACTGCTCTCAAATGTTGTGTTTGTGTCCTTCCCCCTCTCTCCCCATCTTGTCTACCGCTCCCTATGTTATATGTTTTATGTGTCGGTTTGTCTTTCTGGGTGATTAAT
This sequence comes from Myxine glutinosa, assembly GCF_964187855.1. Lineage (NCBI taxonomy): Eukaryota > Metazoa > Chordata > Myxini > Myxiniformes > Myxinidae > Myxine > Myxine glutinosa. Next base: position 176,548,801 of record NC_136266.1, on the reverse strand, counting down.
GTTCGCTCTTTCACGAGCCTCGACCTTGTATACAAAAAAAAAAAAAAAAAAAAAAAAAAAAAAAATATCAGCAAACTGAATTCAACCACCAACTATTTTGGAGATCAAATACCGATCAAGATCACCCATCAACCACCAACTAAAGACCCCAAAGACTGAAAAGACCCCAAAGACTGAAAAGACCCCAAACACCAAAAAGACCCCAAAGACCCAGAAGACCCTGAAGACCTAAAATATTGAAAATACCCCAAATGCACAAAGACCTTGAAGACACAAAGGACCCTGAACAACGAAAAGACCCCGGAGACCCAATGGACCCCAAAGACCCAAAATACCCCGAAGACCCAAAATACCCCAAAGATGGAAAAGACCCCAAAGACTAAAAAGACCCTGAAGACCCAAAAGACCCAAACACTGAAAAACCCCAAAGACCCTGAAGACGAAAACACCCAAAAGTTTGCTGGGGGGTCGTGTGGGAAAAGACCCAAAAGACTGAAAAGACACTGAAGACCCAAAATACCATTAAAGGGGAACCCAAATGCAAAAAAAAAATTCTTCTGAAAACAATTGACAATCATTAATCACAGTCAAATTTGAAGGGGATGTTATTTTATTTGTGAATCATAAAGTGTCGAAAAAAGCCCAAGAGTGTTGATTTTCGAGATTGCCAGTGACATCACATTGTGAACTCACTGTGATCCTGCTGGTGACAGTACATAGAGACAGTGCATTACGAGCTCGGATTCCAATATATAATGATTGGGGATGTTGGAGGGGGCGGGGTGTGTGGGTTGGTCGTGGGTATTGTTAGCTCGGGTGATGTTTGCTGGGGGATGGTGTGGGGTGGTCGTGAGTATTGTTGGTTGGGTGACGGTTGTAGGGGGATTGTGAGGGCATGGTGGAGGGGCAGGGAAGAGGAGGGTGTTGGTTGGTCGTGGGTACTGTTAGCTTGGGTGATGGTTGATGGGGGATTGTAAGGGGATGGTGGAAGGGGAGGTGGAGAGGGAGGTGTGGGAATGTCATGGGTATTGTTAGCTCGGGTGACAGTTGAAGACAGATTTTATGGAGATGGTGGAAAGGAGGAGGGGGGAAGAGGTGAGTGTGGTTTGGTCATGGGTATTGTTAGCTCGGGTGACGGTTGATGTTTATTTTTTCTGGAAAATTGAGATGCCTCAAAAACCAAGGCCACCTAAGTTGAACAGAGAGCCAGCAATATTACCAAAGGAAATCATCAAGAAATCCAAGCCAAATCAGTTGTATCAGCAGAAAATATCCTCCAATAAGAGATGGCAGAAAATGTGTTGTACGCTTGGAAGAAGAATGCCCATAGGGTGGGTACTCTGCTAGTAAGTATAATATATTGGAAAGTAGTAATCGTAACGTAGCACCATCTATTTGAATTATAGTTATCTTTGGCAGGAAAGTACATCATCACATTTTAGAACATAAGCTTCACCTATATCAGACTATCGATCACATTGTGAAACAATCACCTATGGATTTCGGTGAAGGTTTTAGGGCAATCCACCTAACATCACACAATGCTGTGATCGGTGAGCTGTAATAATAGTCGTACACAAGTTTAGATTAGTACAGTACATTAGCTGATTTGAGCACTTCATAAGATTTCATACATAGTGACATTTTAGTGTTTGTAATACTAAGTTCCAGAAAGAGGATAATAAGCTTGTTACATACACGTCAGGTGGGTCGACGACAACCGTTGACTACCTGCTGGTGTGTAGGTGAGATAGGGGGCACCTCAGAAAATATCTTTTTTTGAGGTGATCAAAGTGACACAAAGGTGAGGTGACACAAAGGTGATCCCGGGGGAGGAGGCTGTTTCACAGCACCACTTGGTTGTCTGCGACATAAGGGTGAAAGGTGCGAGGAGAGCTCGGCGGGTGAAGTACCAACCGAGAATGAAGGCGTGGAGGTTAAAAGAGGTGACAGTGAGGGAGGCATTAAAAGAGAGGCTGTGTATGGTAGAGGATGATGTGCTTGAGCTTGAATGTGGTTGGATGTCAATGAAAGATAGTCTGTTGGGAGCCGTTGGTGAGGTATGTGGATGGACAAAAGGACCACCGAGGAACTCGGAAACATGGTGGTGGGATGATGAAGTTGAAAAGAAGATTGACGAGAAGAGGAAGAAGTTCAAGGAGTGGCAGAAGGCGAATGGTATGGGGGCAGAAAAGGCAAAGCATGAAAGTTAAAAGGCAGCCAACAAGGCTGCAAAGAAAGAGGTAGCAAAGGCGCAGGAGGCATGCAGGAAAATGTTCGGAGAACGCTTGGATTTGGAAGAGGGTCAGAAAGCAGTATTCAGGATTGCAAAGCAGATAGCAAAAGAGAGGTGTGATGTGATGGGGGTGAGTTGCTTGTAGGATGAAGTGGGACAAATCGTTGTGGACCCAGCTGGAATTAAAGGAGAATGGGAGAGAAATATGGAAATACTATTGAATGCAGAGAATAAATGGGATGGCAACATAGAGAGTAACCCAGTTTTAGGACCGGCAGAGAAGATAACCGAGAAGGAAGTTGACGAAGTGATAAAAGCAATGAAGAGTAGAAAAGCGGGAGGGCCGACGGGAGTTGTGGGAGATATGTTGAAGACAGCGGGAAATTCGGGTGCGAAGAGAATGACAGAGATCTGTAATCTGGTGGTGAAAGAAGGCCGCATTCCAGTGGATTGGGAACTGAGTACCCTCGTCCCTCTATACAAGGGGAAAGGTGACCCTCTGGACTATGGCTCGTATCGAGCGATAAAGTTATTGGAGCATGGAATGAAGGTATTGGAAAGGGTGTTGGAGAGGAGGATAAGGAAGAAAGTGAAGATTGATGAAATGCAGTTTGGATTTATGCCAGGAAGAGGAATGACAGACGTGCTTTTTATTGTGAGGCAGTTGTAGGAGAAGTACATGGAGAAGAGGAAGAAGTTGTTTCTTGGGTTTGTTGATCTGGAGAAAGCATTCGATAGGGTTCCACGTGAAGTATTGACATGGGCATTGAGGAAGTTAGGAGTGGAGGAATGGTTGATCAGAGTAGTGATGGCAATGTACAAAAGAGCGTGCACAGCTGTAAGGACGAAGGACGGTAACAGTGGTGAGTTTGAGGTGAAGGTGGGAGTGCATCAGGGGTCGGTGATAAGTCCACTACTATTTGTAGCTGTGATGGAGGTGCTGGCTCGGAATGTAAGGGAGGGTTTACCGTGGGAGTTGTTGTATGCAGATGATCTGGTGTTGATTGCAGAAAGTATGGATGGACTGAAGGAGAAGATGAACAAGTGGAAGGAATGTATGGAGACAAAAGGTCTGAAGGTGAATATCGGAAAAACGAAGGTGATGGCAAGTGGTAAAGCATGTGGTGAGGTGGAAAGAACTGGGAAGTGGCCGTGTGCTGTGTGCAGGAAGGGTGTCGGAGTGAATTCCATTCAATGTACAATGTGCGCTTAGTGGGTTCATCAAAAATGTAGTGGTTTGAGAGGGTCATTAACGAGTGTGGCAGCTACATTCAAGTGTAAGGTGTGCACAGAGGGAGCTGCAGATGGAGGAAATGTTGAGTTGGATCTTGGAGACGACGTGAAGCTGGAAGGTGTGAAAACATTTTGTTACCTAGGAGACATGCTGAATGGAGAAGGTGGATCAGACTCGGCAATGGTTGCTGGAGTGAGATGTGCATGGAAGAAATTTCGGGAACTGAGTGGCATGCTGACGAGGAGGGGAGTGTCGTTGAAGCTGAAGGGAAAGGTGTATGCTGCATGCATGTGTGAGAAGTGTTATGATTTATGGGAGCGAGACATGGGTAATGAACGTAGAGCAGCAACGAAGGCTGGAAAGGGTGGAAATGCAAATGGTTCGGTGGATGTGTGGAGTATCGTTGAGAGAGAGGAAGACAAATGATGAATTGCGAAAGATGATGGGAATAGAGCCTGTGATGGATGCTGTGAAGAGAAACAGGTTGAGATGGTTTGGTCATGTGTTGAGGAAGGATGAAAGTGACTGGTTGAGAAGAGTGATGGAAATGAATGCAGAAGGAAGTAGAGGACGGGGAAGACCGAGAAAGACTTGGCTAAAGATGGTCGAAGAAGAAATGCGGGCGAGAGGGTTAACAAGAGGAGATGCAGAAAATAGGGCAAAATTGAGAAGATTGTCATGGGGACCGCAAGGCTAACCCCCGCTCTTGCAGGGAAAATGGCCTTAAAATGCCTGTTGTGTTTGTTGTTGTGACATTTTAGTGTTTATAAGGATTGTACATTATATAATTATTTTCCATGCATTTTTCTGACAGTGTTGGTAAGTTAAATGCTGATTAAGAAACAATGTCAAGGTCAAGTGCTCGAAGTAGATTCTCTTAGGAAAGGAGGAAGAGAGAAATTAACAGAAGAGAAGTGAAATTAGATTCAGGCTTTGACGGTGTAGACAAGCGTTTCCAGTACCGTTTCTCTCTGGGGCCTCAAGTGCAAATCTGGGAAACTTGGCAGGACAATTATTTAAGCTTTTCACTTAAATAATTAATAGATTTTCACAGCTTGCAGCATGGATGCCAAAGAGAATGCCTCTTGATTGCAAACCTCATTTTAAAAAAAATCCATGTTCCCAATGGAAATGGAAATTTGATCTATTATTGTCAACTTCCACTCGGAAACATGGTGGTGGGATGTTGAAGTTGGAAAGAGGATTGACGAGAAGAGGAAGAAGTTCAAAGAGTGGCAGAAGGCGAAGGGTACGGGAGCAGAAACAGCAGAGCAAGAAAGTTATAAGGCAGCCAGGAAGGCTGCAAAGAAAGAGGTAGCAAAGGCGCAGGAGGCATGTAGGAAAATGTTCGGAGAACGCTTGGATTCGGAAGAGGGTCAGAAAGCAGTATTCAGGATTGCAAAGCACATAGCGAAAGAGAGGTGTGATGTGATGGGGGTGAGTTGCTTGAAGGATGAAGTGGGACAAATCGTTGTCGACCCAGATGGAATTAAAGGAAGATGGAAAAGATATATGGAAATGCTGTTGAATACAGAGAATGAATGGGATGGCAACATAGAGAGTAACCCAGTTTTAGGACCGGCAGAGAAGATAACTGAGAAGGAAGTTGAGGAAGCGATAAAAGCAATGAAGAGTGGAAAAGCGGGAGGGCCGACGGGAGTTGTGGGAGATATGTTGAAGGCAGCAGGAAGTTGGGGTGTGAAGAGAATGACAGAGATCTGTAATCTGGTGGTGAAAGAAGGCCGCATTCCAGTGGATTGGGAACTGAGTACCCTCGTCCCTCTATACAAGGGGAAAGGTGACCCTCTGGAGTGTGGCTCGTACCGAGCGATAAAGTTATTGGAGCATGGAATGAAGGTATTCGAAAGGGTGTTGGAAAGGAGGATAAGGAAGAAAGTGAAGATCGACGAAATGCAGTTTGGATTTATGCCAGGAAGAGGAACGACAGATGCGCTTTTCATTGTGAGGCAGTTGCAGGAGAAGTACATGGATAAGAGGAAGAAGTTGTTTTTTGGGTTTGTTGATCTGGAGAAAGCATTCGATAGGGTTCCACACAAAGTATTGACATGGGCATTGAGGAAGTTAGGAGTGGAGGAATGGTTGATCAGAGTAGTGATGGCAATGTACAAAAGAGCACGCACAGCTGTAAGGACGAAGGACGGGAACAGTGGTGAGTTTGAGGTGAAGGTGGGAGTGCATCAGGGGTCGGTACTATGTCCACTACTATTTGTAGCTGTGATGGAGGTGCTGGCTCAGAACATAAAGGAGGGTTTACCGTGGGAGTTGTTGTATGCAGATGATCTGGTGTTGATTGCGGAAAGTATGGATGGACTGAAGGAAAAGATGAACAAGTGGAAGGAATGTATGGAGACAAAAGGTCTGAAGGTGAATATCGGAAAGACAAAGGTGATGGCAAGTGGTAAAGCATGTGGTGAGGTGGAAAGAACTGGGAAGTGGCCATGTGCTGTGTGCAGGAAGGGTGTCGGAGTGAACTCCATTCAGTGTACAATGTGCGCTGAGTGGGTTCATCAAAAATGTAGTGGTCTGAGAGGGTCATTAACCAGTGTGGCAGCTACATTCAAATGTAAGGTGTGCGCAGAGGGAGCTGCAGATGGAGGAAATGTTGAGTTGGATCTTGGAGATGGCGTGAAGCTGGAAGGTGTGAAAACATTTTGCTACCTCGGAGACATGCTGAATGGAGAAGGTGGATCAGACTCGGCAACGGTTGCTCGAGTGAGATGTGCATGGAAGAAGTTTCGGGAACTGAGTGGCGTGCTGATGAGGAGGAGAGTGTCGCTGAAGCTGAAGGGAAAGGTGTATGCTGCATGTGTGAGAAGTGTTATGATTTATGGGAGCGAGACATGGGTAATGAACGTAGAGCAGCAACGAAGGCTGGAAAGGGTGGAAATGCGAATGGTTCGATGGATGTGCGGAGTATCGTTGAGAGAGAGGAGGACAAATGATGAATTGCGAAAGATGATGGGAATATTGCCTGTGATTGATGCTGTGAAGAGGAACAGGTTGAGATGGTTTGGTCATGTATTGAGGAAGGATGAAAGTGACTGGTTGAGAAGAGTGATGGAAGTTAATGTAGAAGGAAGTAGAGGACGGGGAAGACCGAGAAAGACTTGGCTAAAGATGGTGGAAGAAGAAATGCGGGCAAGGGGGTTAACAAGGAGAGATGCAGAAAATAGGGCAAAATGGAGAAGATTGTCATGGGGACCGCAAGGCTAACCCCCGCTCTAGCAGGGAAAATTGCCTTAAAATGCATGTTGTTGTTGTGTTGTATTGTCAACTTGTAAGGGTACTCTGCATTGCCCGGCAATAGACGGGTTACTCCTCCTACCCCTTCCCCTCTCTCATTCCATCCTTTCCCCTGCCTATTCTCACCAAACCCCTCCCTCTGGACTCCCACATTACCTCTTTCCTTAACTCCTTCCACCTCCCTCCTTCTGGACTCCCACCCCTTCCCCTACCTCCTCCTCCCATCATCCCTCCAGACTTACACCCCACCCCTTCCCCTACCTCCTCCCACCACCATTCCTCCAGACTCCCACCCCACCCCTTCCCCTTCCTCCACACTCCAATTCCACCCCTTCTATTCCCTCCTCCCACCACACCCCTCCCTCTGGAATCCCACACCTTCCCCACGAGAACAAAATCAAAGAATAGCACTCAAAGCTGAGCAACAAAGTCATAACAAATATTTAACCAAAAAGACCAATAAAGAAAATGAAAAGGGAAGAGAATGATGAAAAAGCAGTGTGTTCCATTTATCAAGCAACTTGTAGAGCATTCGCCAAGTGGCTTCTGCACTCAAGCAAGCACTTCAATGAAACGGTTGATAAGGAATGACTGGCGTGGCCGGTGATTAGTGATGTGTGCAGTGAAGATCAGGCATTTGACGATAAGCGAGAGTTATCGTAATTATTTTCATTTCATTCAATGAAGTTACACTCTAGGCACATTCCGCAATATTTTCCTTCACTCATTATAATTCTCCAAACAGTAGAAAAAGTTAAGCTTAATGATTTGGCAATTTCTAAATATGAAGAAGGAGGGATAATAGCCTTGCTTGCTTGAATTATATATGTAAATACGCTGAGTTATAAGAATCGGTAATTTCTTTAAATTTTCAGATTTCACTCCAGATTTCAACACTTAAATAGTCTACATGCTCTGATCTTCACATCAGAAGACAGATTTTGATTATCTTACTATAATTCACCAAATGTCCATCCTTCTGTCTGTATGTCTGTCAGTTCGAAGGTACCATAAAAACTGCTGAACCGATCGCAATGATATTTTGGGTGGGTAATCCTGGGATCTCCAGGAGTAAAATAGGATATTTAGTTTTCCCAATTTCAGCTTTGGTCTCCAGCATTCTCAGGTTTGGACTCCGCATAACATTCGTGTTCGCATAACGTCCATTGTGACGATGTTTTCAATGTGACGATGTTTTCAATGTGACGATGTTGTTTTCCCGGGTGCCACACAAACGGCTGCACCGATCGCTGCATGGCTGCACCGATCGGACTCGGTGACCTCGGACAAAGACCTTTTATAAGGACATGGGTTGAATCCCTGCTTGAGAGAATTCCAGCCCCCTCCCCGCCATCACGGCCGTCTCTCCAACTCACAATCCCATGAGATATGTGGAAAGGACGACCCAAAACCAATTATCTTCTTTTTGATTTGTATATAAACATCACTAAAAGTAAATAATGACCTCGGCCAAAGTTCAAATGACGTGAGTTTAATCTCTACATGAGAGAATTCCACATAGTTATTTGGGCAGTGTATACGCTAACAGATTGCTGTCTCCATTGATCTTGCCAAGGCCGTAACACCGATCGGCTCAAAATCCTTTTAACTGTTGATTTGGAAGTTTTTACAATGAAGGAAACACGTATCGGGAGTGCATACGACATCGGGAGTACTAACTGCACGCATCTTCAGTATCAAGCTTAAATCTCTCATGGCGGATCTGAAGAGTGGAATGCTTGGAGAAGTGGTGGGCTACTTCGGCATGAAGGAGGATCAGAAACGTGGATTCCCACACTGCCACATCCTGCTGATATTTGCTCCCGCATGACGTTATTTTCCCGGGTGCCACACAAACGGCTGCACCGATCGAGATTTAACGGATGTTTATAGAAATCGTTTAAAAGAAAAAAAGCCTTCAATTTCTGATATTTAGCCTTTTAATTTGGGCCTCCCAATTGAAGCCCCGCCCATAGGGCGGGTACCATTGCTAGTATACTTTAATTAGCCTTTCCTTGGATCCACATCGTGGATCGTGGATCCATTGTGGATCCAAGGCAAGGCATTTTTTAGCAGGCCAAAACAAATGGCGGATTAAGACCCCTGCTAGGGATAGCAGGCTGATCATGGATAAGCCTGTTTTGGGTTTTTCATGATGAGATGAGTTAATTATTTTCAAAAGGAGTGTTTGAATTTACCGAAACACCCAATTTCCTTCCTGCACTCCCTTGGAGTTCCCTTTGTGCGCTTGCAAAGTTTTGGGCCACTAGGTTTCATGGATATGGAGTTACAGAGGAGACACCCTGACACACTGACACACACACATGCGCACACACACACACATTTATTATGATAGACAATTATCCATGTCTGAGTGAAAAGCTCAGTACATTCTTGAGATTTTCCTCCCATTTTGACTTTGCCACTGACATGGTTTTATTCCTTTATGATCAGAATGAAGCGGACACAATGTCTACGGCAAGCAAAGTGTCGTCAGTTGGCAGTCCAAGCCAGGCGGATTTCCCAGTGCAACAGGCCCAGATAATGGCATCTGAAATGGCTGTGATGCTAGCCCAGTGAGGCCTATGTCACATCAAGACAACATGACCCAGCAGGTCTGAGCCTGTGCTGCTGTCAATTCACCGTGTGGTCATGCGATGCAGGTGTTATGCTAAACAGTTATGACATGTTGATGTGCTTACAAAAAGATGTAAAGTACTTGTTGTTCACGGGAATTATCTTTCGTGGTTTTTCATTTGAAGTTGTTCCGCGGTACGCAACTTTCGCGCATCAAATGTGATTACTGTCTACGTTTACACGGGTACAACAAGGAATATTTATTCACTTGACTTAACTTTCACGGAAATTACTTAACACGAAAAGCGCGAAAGTTAGATCCACGTGAAAGATGAGTACTTTCCAGTATATACATATATATATATATATACACACACACAATATTTTGATCACGTGCATGAAAAGTATTGAAATATCACAAGTATATCGACCTTTTGATCAATGCTCATTCTGCTCTGTTTTCTTTCAAACTTGCTGATGGACCTTTGCTTAGGAGTAGTTGCAGGTTCGTTGTTGCCCCTTTTTCAGACCTTTTCTTCTTCTTTTCAATATTTTCATTCTGAAAGGGTGTTGTCAAAAAGTTTCAGAGTTCATCTTCAATAGACTTTGATTTAGTGGAGTTTAATCCATTTGTGACTTGGAAAACGGAAGTTATTTTATTTTCAACGGGCAGGACCTTTGCAGACCACAGATGACTTGCATTCCCACAGACGGTGTCATTCCATAAATACGTCTCTGTTTCACAATTCCGTGACTTTTGAACCCATCTAACAATGAAATCGTGAACTTTGTTGTTTTTAATTTTGTGCTGCTGTCGTAGTGGAGAATTTGCCAAGAATGGAGTAGTCCACCGTGCACTCGATGCTTATTCTACACGTCTCGTTGTCCGCAATGCTCCAGGACAGACCATCTTTACCCCCATTGCAGTGTAAGGAGACGCTGATGCTGGTGTGGTACATTCTTTTTTTTCTTTTTTCTTTTGTATACAAGATCGAGGCTCGTGTAAGAGCTAACATTAATCACAAAAAGACAAACTGACACATAAAACATAAGATAAAGGGAGTGGGAGAACAAGATGGGGAGAGAGGGGGAAGCACACAAGTACAACATTTGAGAGCAGGGACATCCGGAGATCTGTGGGAGGGTGGTGTTTTAAGACCCATTTATTGGGCAATCCTTTAAAACCCATTTATTGGGCAATTTGGGCCTTTAAGAGGGCAATCCCATTTCTTGATTATAAAATTGTACTGCACGCTCATCCTTATTCGGACTTGCCAAGACACCAACGCGCGGCACAATTGACAAAGAACTCATGATAGCGAACTGTTGGGATTGGTGTTTCATTTGTATTTACACCAATTTATGAAGCGATCTAAAGTTTATATTGCTCACTTTATAGACTCGTGACCCTTTCTAGGTGTGTTGTTATCCAATAATAGTTATCCAATAAATGTGAGCTTAAAATGTGGTTTTACACTAATATCGGACGGTAGCTGACTCGATGTTATCACATTTGCTTCAGACTGATTTTTACGATTGTACACACGTTTGTGTGTTTGCATTATGGGCGCCAACTGTAGTTTTGGGTAGGGTGGGAGGTGATGAAGGAGGCGCAGGAGCAAAAAGCAAAATGTTTTTGTTAAATCAGTTTGCTTGGTGAGCTATTATTTGGTGATATGGCCACTAATGGGACTTCAAACATTGAAACGTGATGGGAGTATTTTAGTATGTACACAAATAGTATCTTCAGAGGGGGCAAAGTTAATTTTGCTGGTGATGCTCTGCTTTGCATTCAATGGTCTCATGTAAAATGTTTCGGTTAAAAGTGCTCATTTCAAAATGGTCGCTTTTTTTTTTTGTAGACAAGATGTATTTGCTTTATTTATTTGTGCATTTATTTGCTTTATTTGTGCATCTGAATGGTGGGTGGTAAGATCTTGTTTCGTATCCTATACTGCTTACACTCATTGTTCTCGTGAGGCTAAACCACTGATTGGCCAGGAGACTGATCCTGAACAGGTAGTGATTGCACAGTTTCAGCACCTTTCTTCTGATCAATAGTTTTTCAAGAATTGTTTTATTACTTTATTTTTGCAATTCTCAATTTGCAAATATACAACTAACATGCTACCGATATGATGATGTCGTAACAAATTATGTAACCGATGGATTATTTGATAACACGTAAAAATGTGGGGTGAGGGAGTTTTATCTCTGACAATTGTAAATATCTTGCAGAATTTTTTTTAGTGCTGATGTGTGTGTATATAAATATATATTGTTACGGGTCGCGGACAAGATGTTATTTTTGACCGAGCGGTTGGTATGACCGCGACCTAACAGTTCCCCCGATTCTTCCCCAACTCACCCGATTCACCCCAAACTTTGGCCGTATCGCACCGCAGCTGCCCAATCTGGAAAACTCTAAAACGACCGAATGCAAAGAGGAAAAGGAATAAGACGAGAAGACGGACAGAAGAGTAATGGGATTTATTATTTACACATATAATCAAGAAGGAGCAGTCACGATTATGTACAGGGACACGAGACGCAGGTGACACAGTGAATTCCTTATACAAGCTTAATTACCTACCCAGGACAGAACAAACAAAGACGACTTACACGGGGAATTGCAGAGTGGATTGGCTGGAAGGAGGTGTGTGGCTGGAGGGGGAGGACGGCACGGAGCTGGCTGGAGCTTGATCCCGCACGGGGCGTTGGGCTGGACCTCGACGGCCGCTGATGCCTCCGATCCTGTCGTGTGCGCGGGATCACGGGTCGGATCACGGGTCGGATCTCGGGTCGGATCACGGTCAGAGCCGACGCGCTGGTGGGGGGTCTGGCGTGACGGGTTCTCTCCTCTCTCTTTTGTTTGTCCAACCACTCTTTCTCCAACGCAACCACTCAACGCAACCACTGAACGCAACCACTGAACGCAATGGCTGACCACCCCTGACGACCAACTCAGCTCTTGTCATGGACCTCTCTACGCGCTCTTGCTCTGACGACCCAGCTCTTTCCGTTGTACTCGTCTCTCCTCTGTAAAAGCTCATCTGCCTTGGACCTCCTCTCGTCTCAACGGCTTGGGCTCCCTTTCGTCTGCCGGTAAAAGCTCATCTCTGGTGGACACGCCCTGCCTTGGGTTATATAGGCCCCGCCCCTCAACCTTTGCGAACCTCCCCGATCGCTCTTCCTCCGCCCTCTCTAGCCAAACCCCTGGCTCATGGTTGGTCGAGTGGGGCTGGCTCACTCCTCCCCTCTATGACGAGGTGGAGACACGCCTTTCTTCTCTGACCCTGCCTCGTGGTCAATGGCGGTAATTGGAGCGGAGGTAGTTTCTAATCGACGAAAAGGGGGAATGGAGGTTTTGGGAATAGAAATGAAGGGAATCTATCTCTTTCACTTGGTGCAATGGAGTACTTCTATTAATGGGAGACACAGCCTTACCCTAAAACACAGAATAAGATATAACTATTGAACAGGGGTATTCTATTATTGGCTGACGTGTATGCTTGTGGACTAATTATGGGATGCCCTTTGACCTTTACACAGCTCCGGAGGCAGGAGGCGCAGAATAAACAATAATAATAATTCACACAATCAAAAAAATATACAGTCCTCATATCCGCAACAATATATATATATATATATATCAGCACTAAAAAAAATCTGCAACATATTGACTTGCAGCCTTATGCGTCATATATCCAATACATGTTTGTCGGTTGTACTTCATTGTAAAAGCTGCTGCGATGATAAAGTTAGCGAATATTTGTTATTGGCTAATACTGTCTTGTCGGTGACTGCTGCTTTGAAGTAAAGGCCAAGTCCTGACATAAAGCCTCCAGAAAATACAACATAAATGTTGACACAGCCAGCAGTGCATGCTTTCCTCTGTAATTTCATCTTCCACATTTTTGCATCATCAACTCTGCTTGGCTTTGCGCTGTGCTGATCCTTTGGTGTTAAGTTTATAATTTTGCATTGTTATGAGTATATTACATATAATATTACGTTAAAGATGATGAAACTGCACTCTGACAGCAGTGCTGACTAAGAAGAGCAACATGATCTAAGCAAACATATCGGGATAAGGAAAGTTGAGGACAAGTAAGGGGAGGGTTGTTGATATGCTGTGACGAGAGGAGAAGCATTACAAGAAAGGCTGAAGAAGAAGATACCATACGTTGGACCAGACTGCAAAATCTGCATTGACAAAGCGATGTAGTTTGTTCAACTTGTAGTCGTTTACTAGTACAATGTGAGTAGTTTACACATGCTTGCGCATTGCTGCTCTTTAGCTTGCATCTTCTATCGATGGAAGAGAACCTCTTTCAGAGCCGTTGTGGATTTCTGCCTCGTTTTTCAGCGTCGTTTTGCTTTGTATCGGTAGAGAAACTCCGTTGAGATTCACATTTATTTTATAGTTTAGTTTAGGATCAGAAGAAGCATCATTGCATGATTGATCAAACGGTACACAATTATTTTTATTCTTTGTTCAATGTACCAAGTGCTAGCTTGCTAGTCAAGCTAATTTTGATGCATATTAACAAATCTGAAAATAGAATTTGTGTTTTAAGTTGGTATTTCTTTCAGAGATTCTTTTCCACAGTGGTTTAAATCTGTGTGCATATGTGCCAGAGTTGTTCAGCTCGGTGTGCGTGTGAGAGCGACAAAAATGAGAGTTTCGTGCGCAGCGCATTTATCGGACACTCGTCCGAATGACAGGGTACCCCAGACCGGATGCCGCAAGGCTTTACCTGACGCTTGACAGATTCCTCGACTGAGTGTCATTTCAGTGTAATATAGTTCTTAGCGTGTTAGCTTGTCTTCATGATTGCTGGATTTTCATGTTTTCTTTGTAATCAGATTGGTGTACTTGGTGCATGCTAAGTGTTTTATTTATATGGATTTTCTTTGTACTTTGCTTTTTCCAAGCCAGTGATTCATATTTTCCCTTCTGAACTGTACACCATGACAGGCTAAAAGTTTTCCTTTGCCTGATGTGTTGCTGTAGCCACTTTGAGCATTTTTTCATTTGGAGATTTGTGAGATTGTGTGTGTGTGCGTGTGTGTCGGCACAAAATATTTCCTTGAATCACACGGTATTCCAGTGGCTGATACTACTTGTACGCTTACGAGATGTGAACTTGCAATAACTCATATGTGTAGGTTGGCCAATAAACTCTACATCAATCACTTCCGATGTCTGTTTATACATTTTCACTGAAAAAAAACCTTTACTTCTCTTCAACACATTTCAAGAGTGATTAAAAAAAAAATTGTAGACAAGTTCGAGGCTCGTGTAAGAGCTAACATTAATCACAAAAACACAAACTGACACATTAAACATAAGATAAAGGGAGCGGGAGACAAGATGGGGAGAGAGAGAGGGAAGCACACAAGTACAACATTTGAGAGCAGGCACATCGGGAGATGTGTGGGAGGGAGAGGGCTTGGGGGGAGGAGGCATGGGAAAGGGGGGGGGGGGTGGAGAGGTATAAAACACATGGGCACAGCTAGGACTTCCAGGAAGGAATTTCAAAAAAAGTGAATCTAGGGTGAAATTAGCGGGGGTAGAAAAGATCAAAGTTTTGGATACGGGAAGATAAGAGATGGCGGTGAACAGCTGTTTTAAAGAACTGGAGGGAGGAGTGGGATTGAAGAGAGTGAGGGAGTTTGTTCCAGAGGCGGGAGAAAAGGGAAATGAAAGAGTGAAGGTGAGCAGAGAGTCTTGATTTTGGCAGTTTAACCATAGGAGGGTTGCAGGCAGATCTTGTGCGACCTGAAGGAATATTTGGGGGACAGAGCACAAACAGCTGGTGGAGCAAGGCCGGAGAGGAGTTGGTAGAAGACAGAAAGACCACCAACCTGCCTGCGGTGAGTGAGTGAAAGGCCCTCGGAGTTAGTTTAATCGCGGGAGATTCGAATGATTCTGAACGCTTTGGTTTCAAAAACCTGAAACCTTTTTTTGGTTTCTGAAAGCTTTGGATTTAGCTTTTCAATGCTGGCTTTTCTCTCCGCTTTTTGTCTAATGAGGTTGGCATATGGTAGAAGCCATTAAAATACCATTTATGCATAAAGTATTACCATAAAAATAAAAAAAAGTAACCATGTTTGATTACTCCAGGGATCAGTTTATAGTCCTCTGCTGTTTGTAATTGTGATGGGAGAATTGACGAAACTTTAAAGGTTGTTATTTCCATGTGGGTTGTTGTACACTGACGACTTTGTATTAAAGAAGCAAAGGAGATGTTTCAAAAATGGAAAAGTGCAATAAAGAGGAAAGGTTTGTATGTCAATGGTAATAAAATCAAGTGTATGGTGAGTGGTGAAGAAGGAGAAAAGAAAGAAAGCGATGGCCTTGTTTAATATGTGGGAAAGGAGTTGGAAGTAATTAAATCAATGAAATGAAAAGCAAATCAAGTCAAATGGAACATGTCTTTCAATCCTGACAAATCTCACACTCTTACTATGTCTCTCCGAAAAGACCGTCTGGAAAACCCTCCCATCTACTTTCTCAACAATCCTCTCGAAGAAGTTCTGTCACTCAAGGTTTTGGCTCTCACTATCTGCCATGATCTTTTTTGGGAAAACCACATTTCCAAGCTGGCCTCCAAAGCCAGTCGCCAACTGGGCATCGTCTATCGTGCGAAGTCCTTCCTTGGCACACCTGAGCTCCTCACCACATGCAAAGCTTTCATCCACAGCTTGATGGAATACTGCTCTCCCCTCTGGGTAGCAGCTCCTGCCTCACACCTAGCTCAGCTTCACGCTGTAGAAACCAAAGTTTTTAGAATCATTGGTATCTCCCATGATGAATTTGATTCTGAGGGCCTTTCACTCACTCACCGCAGGCAGGTAGGTGGTCTTTCTGTCTTCCGACTCCTATCTGGCCTTGCTCCCCCAGCTCTGTCAGTGCTCTGTCCCCCAAATATTCCTTCAGGACGCACAAGATCTGCCAGCAACCCTCTTCTGGTGAAACTGCCAAAATCAAGACTCTATTCACCTTCACTCTTTCATTCCTCTTTTTTCCCGCCTCTGGAACAAACTCCCTCACTCTCTTCAATACCACTCCTCCCTCCAGGTCTTCAAAATAGCTGTTCACCACCATCTCTTATCTTCCCCCATCCAAAACCTTGATCTTTTCTACCCCCCATTAATCCACCCCAAATCCACCTCTTTCAAATTCCGTTTTCTTTCCTGAAATCCCCTGTGGTGTGCATCTTGTTTATCTTGTGTACCCCGTCCCAGCCCTCTCCTTTCCACAGATCCCCCGATGTCCCTGCTCACCACTGTTGTTGTGATTCCCACTCTCTCCCCTCTTGTCTCCCACTCCCTTTATTATATGTTTTATGTGTTTTCTGTTTATGCTTTTGTGTTTTATGTGTTAGCTCCTACACGAGCCTCGACTTTGTATACAAAAAAAAATCAGTGGGCAGTGTTTTAAATGGTGTCACAAGAGATGCAATGTATCACAGGAATTTTGGTAACAAAGTCTGGGATTCTCAAATGTAAAATATGTGAGGATCAATAATTTCAAAAAAATAAAATAAATGAAGAACATAGAAATGCTCCTGAGCTCAGAATTTCCTTTAGAAAAGATGATAAGTTTCATTCACCTTGGATACATGATAGAGATATCAGGAGGAGCAGAATTATCCGTCACATCGAGAATATAGTTTGCCTGGAATAGATGAAGTTTATAAAAGTTAGAGTTTATAAAGCTTGTATCATACTGTTATTGATGAGTGGAAGCAAAATGTGGGAAATGTGGATCGAAGATATAAAAATAATGGCAATAACAGAGATACAAATTATATGATGATTGAAAAAAAAAAATTAAAAGCTCAGAAATCAGGAAGAGATTAAAAATCAACATTGATGAAGAAGAACTTTATAAGAGAGCACTTGGTTGCTGTGGTCATGTGCAATTTAGATCAGAAGAAGAAGAAGCTGTAGATGTAAGAAAAATATTAAAGCTCATGAAAGCACCCAAGGCAAACCTTTAGCTTTGTGTCC
Source organism: Myxine glutinosa (assembly GCF_964187855.1). Classification (NCBI taxonomy): domain Eukaryota; kingdom Metazoa; phylum Chordata; class Myxini; order Myxiniformes; family Myxinidae; genus Myxine; species Myxine glutinosa. The sequence goes on along the minus strand of NC_136266.1, from coordinate 176,531,468 downwards.
TCCTCTGGGGCAACTATTAATTTTGGAAATGCAAATTATACATTAGTATTGTCGTGTGATTCCCCTTGGTGAATACGAGGAGAGTCACGGGTAGCGAAAGCCAGCTTTAACTCCAAAGGCGTTCAGTTCAATTGAGGACTTTATCTATGCGGGGGAAGAGGGAGGAAGCTGAAGCGCTTACCTGAGCGATCCCTCCGGGCAGTCTTCCACCTGCAGAAAATAAACTCACTCAAAAACCCGGATTTAAAATGTACAGAAAATAATGAAAGGATTTATTAAAAGAAATGCTGATAACAAGGAACGCGACGGTAAAACTAAATTCTTATAGGATCCTCCACACCAGACTTAAACACAGACGAGGGATAAAATAACGTTGGAAAATAATGGTGTGATTTATCATGCACTTAGCTTTGATCAGTTTGGGGGGGTCTCACCAGGAATTCAAGGCTTCAGAGGTCCGGCCGGGGTTGTGCGCGTTGGCAGGAAGCAGGCCTCACTCGTGCAATGTAGCGACAAGCCGCGCGTCGTTTCCGCCTGCAAAACTCTGCACGTCTCCCGGTGGCGTCTGACCATGACCGGTCCAAGCACAAATACGCGAGGGAGAAGAACAAGGGAACCAGAGAACTTGAAACCTTTGGCTTCACGCTGTTGAAAGCAAAGCTTTCAGAATCATTGGAATCTCCCGCGATGAAGCTAACTCCGAGGGCCTTTCACTTAGTCACCACAGGCAGGTTGGTGGTCTTTCTGTCTTCTACCGACTCCTCTCCGGCCTTGCTCCGCCAGCTCTCTCTGGGCTCTGCCCCCAAATATTCCTACAGGTCGCACAAGATCTGCCTGCAACCCTCTTATGGTTAAACTGCCAAAATCAAGACTCTCTGCTCACCTTCAGTCCTTCATTCCTCTTTTCTCCCACCTCTGGAACAAACTCTCCCACTCCCTTCAATCCCACTCCTCCCTCCAGGTCTTTAAAACAGCTGTTCACCACCATCTCTTATCTTCCCCCATCCAAAACCTTGATCTTTTCTACCCCCGCTAATTTCACCCCAGATTCACTTTTTTGAAATACCAACTTCCTTCCTGCAAGTCCTTGCAGTGTCCTTGTGTTTTATACTTCTCCCATCCCTCCCCCCCTTCCCACGCCTTCTCCCCCCAAGCCCCTCCCTCCCACTAATCTCCCGATGTCCCTGCTCTCAAATGTTGTGTTTGTGTGCTTCCCCTTCTCTCCCCATCTTGTCTACCGCTCCCCTAATTGGTTCACGAGTTATCAAGTGACCACTATATTCGTCATGTGTGTGCGTCTGTCTGTGTGTGTGTCTGTCTGTCCACAGCATAACTACCCGATGATATCATCCGAACTTGATGAAACTTGGGTGGGAGGTTGATATCATGATCTAGTTGTGTCCTGCCTAGAGTGGGCATATTGCGCCAATTGTGGGCAGTCACGCCCAAAAAAGATGTATTTTTAGGGGGTAATCGATTACAAGCTACATCTTCTCCGAGGGGTTTGGTGGAATCTGACAGGGGTTTCGATATTTGATTCGGCCAATGTCATGTGTCTAGCCCCACAGAGCTCGATTTTTCATTTTTCATTTATTTATTTTAATTTCATTTTCAACAAATTTTCGGTATTGTGTAGCTAACTAACCTCATAACTGATTATTCATTATTTTCTATCTCATTTCAAGGTCAGTAACCTTCGTTTTGACATTTCCGGGCCTGGCCTGTCCGGGCCTGTTTCGGTCATAGTCCGTCCTGTGTCATTGAATGCCGCTCGCTCGTGAACCATCGTCGTCTCCTGACTTGTTATATACTTTGTGTGTCTGTTTGATTATTTTTTTTGTGTGATAAATGTTAGCTGTTTCACGAGCCTCGATCCTGTATTAAAAAAAAAAGAAAAGTGCAGGAACAGGGCAAGATCGGAGGGTCAGAGAACAAGAGTCCAGGGTAAGAGCGGAGGGCAAGAACAAGAGTCCAGGGTAAGAGCAGAGGGAAAGAACAAGAGTCCAGGGTAAGAGCGGAGGGAAAGAACAAGAGTCCAGGGTAAGAGCGGGGGGCAAGAACAAGAGTCCAGGGTAAGAATGGAGGGCAAGAACAAGAGTCCAGGTTAAGAGCGGAGGGCAAGAACAAGAGTCCAGGGTCAGCGAGCAAGAGCGAATATGTCCGTCGAGTTCTTTTAACGTCGGGTCGTGACGTCATCAGCACTTCTCCACCAATCAGCGCGCCACTTCTTGCTCGCCCCTGACGCCATCGGTGGTCTTCGCCAATCGGCGCTCTGCTTCCTCCTCGGCCTTCCTTCCACCAATCAGCGGGTAGCTTCTTGCTCCGCTCTGGCCAATCACGAGTCCCTTCTTACCCCGACCTTCCCATTGGTCAACTCCTACCCAATAGCGAGTCGCTTCTTGCTCCACCCTGGCCAATCACAGCTCCTCAGGGCGTGTCTTCAGCCTGCTTGTCTTCCGTGGCGATGTAGCTGGTGCGTCCCAAATGGCAGTGTTCAGGACTGGCTTCCGGTTGGTTTTATGGTTATTATTTAGTGCATTTAATGGGCATTTCTCACTGGTGTCTATGGTGCAGTGCCAAAAGAGCAAAAGGATAGATCACATAAAGTAAGACTTACATGGGATAATTTATTCTTTTGCCCTAAGCTAGTTAACATGCCCCACCCCTCGTGACGGGGACGAAGATACACCTTACTCCGCTAAACAGAACTTATTGCAGGTGATGGTTCTTACCCGACATCCGGAGCACCTACCTATACGAATCTACCTGACTCTACATATCACTATCCCCACAAACATAACAGTGTGAATAAAACGTCTGCATTTAGAATTACAGATTTATTTTACATGAAAAAGGCGAATCTGATGCTGATTGCATATTCTCATTGTGCTACACTTTTAAAAGTACATGTACATGAAGACATGCACTTTGTACATAATGTGCAATATGATTCACGTGATGTAATACCACGTGTTCCTGCAACAAAGTTGAATTGATCATTAGAATTTAGAATATTACTTTCTGTGCTTTTGAGTTTACCAAATGTAAAAACAATTAGTTCCTTCAGGTGCATGGCTTGTGCAATTTCTGTCCTATTGACAGGTTGGGATAGCCCAATAAGTGCTTGTTGCATCATTGAGGAACGGGTGTACGTGTTGATCAACTTTAGCTTGGAAAAGCTTCACTCACCATTGGTCACAGAAACAGGGAGGGAGGATGAAGAGGATGTAGCGCAGAGCAATAAATGTGTTGGAGACATTATCTGTGAGGTTATTTTTACAAACAAAGTTCAAACCATCTTGTAGTCATACCAACTTTGGAAGTCGTCTTGTAATGCCTCGCAATTAATTGACTCGTCGTCCCCAACAAAGTCTTACACCGAACCGAACATGCCAAGGTTTCTCTCTGCCAGATAACTCCGCCCCCTTCGGTACTTTTACCTTGAGATCTCGCGCCATTGGTTCTCTCCCGGGCTGCTTGAGACCGCGACACGCCCACCGTTACCAGCAGTTTTCAGGTGGCGTTCGTGGTTCTTGCTTCGACACACTTCACAGGGCTCGACAGGACGGCCTAGGCTCTAAAACCCTATACCTAGATGTACACACACTCGCCTTAAAGCTGTCGAGCCTGGGTTTGAATCCCGACCCAGTTATAAACGGCTTCCCAGTGTTTCACAGGCAGGGGATTCATCAATGTGTGTTCCGTCCCTCAGATGGACGTTAAAACGACTGTCCCGAAGAGTAGGTGAGCTATCGCAGGTACCAAATTCCTGCCCAAAGCAGCAGGGGGAGGAGAGGGTTCACCTGGCGTTCAGAGCTGATCATTAACATAACAGTTCATATTGAAGGAAAAACACACAGCCACAAACTTGTGTCATTTCATGAATCGTTCTTTCATTCATTTTTGCTGCCCCCAAATTTTTCCGCTCTAGGCAACCGCCCAGTTTGCCTATGGTTGCACCAGCCTTGGTTTCATCCTGATCCGTTCTATGTTCTAGGTTTGAATTTGTATACAAATACAACTTGTCCAGGAGTTTGACTGGTCATTTGGAATCACATGTGACACCATCTTCCTCCATCCAAAACCCTGATATTTTCTACCCCCGTTAATACACCCCAAATCCACGTTTTTCAAATTCCGTTTTCTTTCGTGAAAGTCCTCGTGATGTCCATTTGTTTCATACCTCCCCACCCCCAGCCCAATCCCTTCCACAGATCTACCGATGCACCTGTTCTCTACTGTTGTTGTACTTGTTCGCTTCCTCTATCTCCCTCTCTTGTCTCCCACTCCCTTTATTATATGTCTTATGTATGTTTCTGTTGATGGTTTTATGTATCAGCTCTTGCACGAGCCTCGACTCTATACAAAAAAAGTAAACAAATAAATTAATTAATTAAAATATACAAACAGTACCCATAAAATATTAAATTTATTAATCAATTGGATAATAGCACACCTAAACCACCACTGTTGCTTCATCGCAATCTGTAGCTTTTTGAAAATTAATTAATTAATCAGAAAATAAACAATGAATCAATTAATTGATTTATCAATAAATCAAAAAATCCTTTATAGTCAAATCACTTTTTTATATGTTTTTCTTTTTTTGCATACAAGATCGAGGCTCGTGTAAGAGCTAACATTAATCACAAAAACACAAACTGACACATAAAACATAAGATAAAGGGAGCGGGAGACAAGATGTGGAGAGAGAGGGAAGCACACAAGCACAACATTTGAGAGCATGGACATCGGGAGATCTGTGGGAGGGAGAGGGCTTGGGGGTGTTGACACAGGAAAGGGTGGTGGGGGCAAAGGGGGAAGGAACTTGGTCACTGTAGTGCCCAAATATCAGCTTCTGAGATCAAAATGTGCCTGAGATATTGCCCAGATGAGAAAGAAAATATATGTGATTAATAATTAAATTGAAATAAATAAATCATAATTGTAAAATAATTAATTTCTTAATCAATTGGCTACCCAGCCAGCATGTCCAGCTGGGGCACATATGGGTCCTATGTGGGCTAACTTGTGGGTCCCAAGTGTGTCTCGCACGTTGTCCCCAGCTGGATTTGTCCATAGGCTCCACCATGGTCTCAACTGGGCTCGGCCACGTGGGCAGAGCATGGTTTTTTTGTGGGCTAGCCCACATAGGCTGGACATGGGATTTGCATGGGTTATACATGGATTTTTCCTGGGCCTCATGTGAATGTAAATGGGGTGTAAGTCAATCCTGCATCAGCTACAACATCACATCTGCTTTACTTCCAGTAGAAATATCGAATGGAGTGTATTTTTAAAGAGGCTTTTGCTTGAGGTTACCTTAAAGAACATCCTAACTTGGATCTGTCAAAACAAGCTAATAATGGTAAATACTTCAATAATTCAGTGGTGTTCATGTGGCATGTGAAATGTCTTGGAACATCTGGCTGTGATATTCCTACTTCCGGAATACTAAGGGTGTGAACCTCTGAAAGTTTGACAAAGATAAGATCTCTCTCTCTCTCTCTCTCTCTCTCTCTCTCTCTCTCTCTCTCACACACACACACACACACACACACACACACACACACACACACACACACACACACACACACACACACACACACACACACACACACACACACACACACACACACACACACACACACACACACACACACACACACACACACACACACACACCTGTCCTAGTATGTGTAGATTAACTAAAAAAAAAAAAATCAAACTTTTAACCCTCCACATTGAACCATCATCCTGTGGTGCTGTGCATACACGATTCGTTTGCCAAGAAGGTAGGCCACCACGCGTTGTACAAACTGAAATGCTTTATTAACAGCTCGCACGTAAGCACTGGGCGGGCTCGACTATCGAGCCCGCATATATGTCCTGAGGCCACGCCTTGCCCCCGGGCGTGGCCGGTCGGCCGAAAGGCGGGGCATGTCCTCAGTTCCACCCTGCGCCTCGTGACGCCTTCGCTCCGGGCGTGGCCCGAGCTGCGCTTCCATGCCCTGACGCTCACGCCACCCACTGGTGCGCGGAATTATTGCCCATTGACAATGTGTCCGCCACACGCGCCCCCCCCCCCCCCCCAGAATTCCCACGCACCTGAAGGGTGAGCTTGTGGGGAAGCTGGATGACCCGGCCGAAACGCCCTGTGGCGATGCGTGCAGGGCTGGGGGGTAGCGGGACGGCGGGGCTGGGGGGTGCCGGGGGTCTGATCGCCGGGGGGCGGCCTCGACGCGGAGGCAGAGCTGCTTGCAGGGGGTGGTCCAGATCGAGGTGGGCCGGCTTGAGGCGGTCCACGGAGATACGATCCGGAGTACCGCCGATGTCCACGGTGAAATGTTTGTCCCCGGTCTCCAGCACGCGGAAGGGCCCGTCGTATGGGAGCCGCAGCGGTGCCCGGTGGGCGTCGTGCCGGACGAAAACGTACTCCGCCGTGCGAAGCTCCGGGGTGACGTGGGAGGACGGGCAACCATGGTGTGCCGTCGGCACCGGGGCGAACCTCCTGGCGGTCTCCTGCAGGGTGGAGCGCTGTTACGCCGCGGACCAAGGAGCCGTGGAGTCGGGGATAAATTCGCCCGGTACCCGCAGTGGTTGTCTGAAGACCAGCTCCGCTGAGGACGCGCGCAGGTCATCCTTGGGCGCCGTCCTGAGGCCCAGCAGGACCCAGGGGAGCCTGTCGGCCCAGCTGCCGTCGCGGAGGCTGGCCCGGAGTGCGGCCTTCATTGAGCGATGAAAGCGCTCGCACAGGCCATTGGCCTGGGGGTGGTGGGCCGTGGTGTGGTGCAGCTTGACGCCGAGCCCTTGCACCACCACTCCCCAGAGCTCCAAGGTGAACTGGGGGCCGCGGTCGGACGAGATGTCCGAGGGGGCACCGAACCGGGCAACTCACGTGGCGATGAAGGCTTGCGCAACGTCAGCCGCAGCCGTCGCCGCCAATGGCACGGCCTCCGGCCACCGGGTGGTGCGGTCCACCATGGTGAGGAGGTGGGTGAAACCCCGTGAGGGGGGCAGAGGTCCCACCAAGTCGACGTGGACGTGGTCGAACCGACGCTCGGGCACCGTAAATGGGGCCAACGCGGCCTGGGTGTGGTGGTGGACCTTTGTGCGCTGGCACGCGAGGCACGTCCTGGCCCAGTCGCGGACGTTCTTCCTGAGGCCATGCCAGACGAACTTCGCCGCGACGAGCTTCTGGGAGGCCTTCGTGCCCGGGTGGGACAGGCCGTGGATGGCGTCAAAAACCGGGCGCTGCCAACCAGCGGGCACGATGGGGCGAGGCCAGCCGAGGGAGACGTCGCGCAAGAGGGCAGTGCCCGCGACGTCGAACGGCACCTCGGTGACTCGGAGGCCCGTGATGGCGGTCCGCAAGGCCTGGACGTCGGGGTCGGCGGTCTGGTCCTCCGCCATCTGGGCATAGTCGATCCCGAGGTGGACCGCGTGTGCAACGGACCGGGAAAGGCAATCCGCCACCGGGTTGTCCTTACCCGCGATGTGACGGATGTCCGTCGTGTACTCGGACACGGCAGAGAGGTGACGTTGCTGCCGGGCCGACCATGGCTCGGTGACCTTGGCCATCGTGAACACAAGGGGCTTGTGATCGACGAAAGCCGTGAACAGGCGGCCCTCGAGCAGATGGCGGAAGTGTCGGACCGCCAGGTGGAGCCCGAGCAGCTCGCGGTCGAAGGTGCTGTCGAAGGGTCGAAGGTGCTGAAGCGGCGTTTGTGCGGGCGAAGCTGCCAGCTAAAAAACGCCAGCGGCTGCCAAGCACCACTCACCCACTGCTCGTGCACCGCGCCCACCGCGTAGTCCGACGCGTCGGTGGTGAGGGTGATTGGTGCATCGGGTGCCGGGTGCGCCAGCATGGTGGCATTGGCTAAGGCCAGCTTTGCGCCTGCAAACGCCACGGCCATCAGCTCCCTCCAGGCGATGTCACCTTTGCCCGGCTTCCTCCGGAGGGCCTCCTGCAGGGGGCGGAGGAACTGGGCGACGCGGGGCACGAAGCGGTGATAAAAATTCACCATGCCCAGGAATTCCTGGAGCCCCTTGATCGTGCGGGGGCACGGGAAACTCCTGACCGCCTCCACCTTGGCCGGCAAAGGGATGGCCCCGTGCCTGGTGATGCGGTGCCCCAAGAAGTCGATGGCAGTGACGCCAAAACGGCACTTCGCGGGGTTGATTATAAGGCCATGCTGGCCCAGGCGTTCGAAGAGCGTGCGGAGGTGGAGCAGGTGCTCCTCCCGGGACGCGCTCGCGACTAGGATGTCGTCCAGGTCGATGTAGATGAAAGTTAAGTCGTGCAGGACGCTGTCCATGAGCCGCTGGAACGCCTGGGCCACGGCCCAAAAGGCATCCGCAGAAACTCAAAGAGGCCAAAAGGGGTGATGACGGCCGTCTTTGGTACATGTCCGGTTGTACGGGGACCTCGTGGTAGCCCCGGATGAGGTCCACCTTGGAGAAAACGGTCGTGTTTGCCAACCGGGCGGAAAAGTCCTGAATATGCGGGACCGGGTGGCGGTCGGGGGTGGTGGCATTGTTGAGCCGGCGGTAGTCACCGCACGGCCGCCATCCACCGCCAGGCTTGAGCACAATGTGCAGAGGAGAGGCCCATGCGCTGTTGGAGCGCCGTACGATGCCCAGCCGCTCCAGCGTGGCGAACTCCGCTTTCGCCACGGCGAGCTTCGTGGGGTCGAGGCGGCGCGCCCGGGCGTAGACCGCTGGTCCGACGGTGGGGATATGGTGCTCCACCCCGTGTTTGACGGCCACCACTGAAAAGGTGGGCCGCGTGAGTGCCGGGAAACAGGCGAGGAGGCGGGTAAACTTGTCCGCTGCCAGAAGCGTACAGACTAACCTCGCCGGGACGGAACCACTCAGCAAGCCGTTTGGCAAGCTGCTCGGTGAGCCGCTCAGCGAACTGCTCAACGAGCCGCTCAGCGAACAAGCGAGTGAGCTGAAGGTTTCGGCCTAGACGAGACGTCGACGCTTAACGTCCACCAACAGCCCATGCGCACAAAGGAAGTCTGCACCGAGCAGGGCCATTGGCACGATGGCGGTGACGAAAGACCATTGGAAGCGCTGCCCTCCGAACCGCAGTGAGAGGCAACGCTTCCCGAATGTGCGGATGGGTGTTCCGTTGGCGGCGAGCAAGGCGGGGCCCCGGCCCGCGGCTTGCTTGTCGGACGCGGAGGCAGGGAGGACGCTTACCTGCGCTCCCGTGTCGCACAGAAAACGACCAGACGAGGTGTCTGCGATGAACAGGAGGCTGCCTGAATGGCCGACGCTCATGGCCGCAAGTGAGCGCCGGCCCGGTCGTTTCCCGACCCGTCGAAAGAACACGGCGGGCGGCACGTTCTAGCCTTGCGGCCGAACCTGGCATGATAGTAGCACCAGGTTTGCGGTGGTGGCGGCCGCGTCGGCCGTGCCGGCTGCGGTGGTGGTGGCGGCGGTGGTAGTGGGCGGGGCATAGCAGTGGCCACGAGGGAAGCAGGGGGCGCTGTAGCCTCCGCACCGGGATCCACTAGCACCGTACACCGACCGCGTGTCGCAAGCCGCGAAAAATTTGTCGGCCTCTCCGGCCAGGGCGCCGTGAATTTTGAACCCGCCAGCGCGAGCCGCACCTGCACAGGTAGCTGGCAGAGGAAAAGCGCTCGGAACAGGAAATCCGGGTGCTGGTCTCCAAGAAGGGACAGCATAAAATCCATCCAAATGGATGGTCGTGTGTCGCCGAGGGCGGGAAGGTCCAGGAGGCGGTCGGCGCGTTTGACCTCCGTGAGCCCGAACGTGGCGAGGAGGAGACGTTTGAGCGCCGCGTACTTGTGGTCACCCGGTGGGCGCCGAAGGATGGACACGACGCGCGTGGCAGTGCCGGGCCCGAGGGCGGCGACCACGTGGTAGTACATGGTCTCATCCGCCGTGATGCCCCGGAGCTGGAATTGAGCTTCGGCCTGCACAAACCAAACGTCGGCTTGCGCTTCCCAGAACTCCGGGAGTTTGACGGCGACAGCGTTGGTAGCCATGGCGCGTTCAGGGGTCAGCTACGGCTGAACCAGTCGGGGTCACCAGTGTGGTGCTGTGCACACACGATTTGTTTGCCAAGAAGGTAGGCCACCACGCGTTGTACAAACTGAAATGCTTTATTAACAGCTCGCACGTAAGCACTGGGCGGGCTCGACTATCGAGCCCGCATATATGTCCCGAGGCCACGCCTTGCTCCCGGGCATGGCCAGTCAGCCGAAAGGCGGGGCATGTCCTCAGTTCCACCCTGCGCCTTGTGACGCCTTCGCTCCGGGCGTGGCCCGAGCTGCGCTTCCACGCCCGGACGCTCGCGCCACCCACTGGTGCACGGAATTATTGCCCATTGACAATGTGTCCGCCACAATCCAAAGTATCATAAAATTGACGATTCAAGTATTATCGATCCACATCAGGGTCAACAACATGGCCACTGATTGGAAACTGCAATGTTTCTTCAACTGGATTGATTCACTTCAGACAGCAACAAATGCACGTTTAAAAACTGTTGTTGAACTGGTCTCGATAACACATTGGCTGCCACTGCTGCTGTAGTAGACGTTTGTGCATGTAATTAAATCAGGAACAAGTACAGATACATTCAAAGTACACCGCCCCCATGCCAAATAATTAAATATCCCACAGCGCGGCAACCGGTGCAGGCAGGCATGCAGGCAGCAAGGGTGCAGGCAGCAAAAGTGTGGCTGCACCGCTCAGGGCACCTGCACACTCCCCTCACACAAAAGACCATGGTCCATGAGGGGGAGGAAGACAAAGCAGAGGATAGCGGGGGGCAAGGGCGCAAGGGTACACATCAAAACAAGGCAATGCGACATGAAGGGTGTGGGAGAGCGAGCTGAGAAAGCTCGTCCCTAGCCGTACGTCACCCCCCATGTCACCTACTCTACCCTTGCCCCTACCCCGTATTTACACAATTTACAAATTTACCAATTCGTCTCTACCCGTCTTGTCCCCCATATCTACCCTAAACCAAATTCGTTACCAATCCCTCCCAAGAAGGAAGGGATGGAATCAACACAATGTCTCACCCACGTCAAGATGCGTCTTTCATTTCCAACATTTGCCAAAACCTGGTGTGGAGTCCTATCACCTCGGTGAGTGGATGCGGATGGTGCGAAGAGATTTTTCTCCTGTCTATCCTTCTAATTGACATTAACACAGTTAAACTAACCGGGGTCTTGCCCTGCCAATCCATTGGCCACTTTACACTATGTGGTTCTAAAAACCAATTCCCATTGCCCATACTGTGGTGCTCTACCAATGTCGGGGTCTCACTCCCCCCATTTTTCTCTCTGTGCCCTCGCATAATTTCGGGGCTGGGTCGTGTGGCTCTCCTAGCAGGTCCTACTTACCTGCACACCTCCGCCACTGAATGTCGCCACCCGAGCTTGCCTAGCTCCTCACACTACCCTAACTTGGGGAAGGCCCTCCTGGCTCTCTCACCCCACTACTGCCCTCCATGGCACTGGGCTACCCGGGTCCTCTCCTAGGATCCTTGGGCCCCGCTGAACTCTAATGAACTCTAACCTGGCTCCCAGAGGCTACCTGCGGCCTCACCTGGCCGACAGACTACCAGTGGCGGAGTGCTCATTTAACCATACGCACTAACAGGCCACACGCACAGCCATTCCATACACTTATGCACCCAACAAAACACTACTTTCTACTACCCGCACCACAGATGTCAATATCCAACCCAAATTTACCGACTCCCTCTAACTAACTTTAAACTACCCTCCCCGGGTATTCGTGAAGGGGTCCATCCTCCCCCCATTCACTCCTTCACACCACGCACTCCACTCCACTCATCCCACAATACTCACTCCACACCATTTATTCCACACACCTGTTTCCATACACCCCAAATCTCCACTTGCATCCTATGCAAGTCATTCACTCAACACCATTACACTCATCCACAATACCCTCACAATACATCACTTCTCCAAACCATTGCCTCATTCGCTCAGATTTTCCCACGCTACAATTCCTCATTTCAACATGCTCACCAGCAAGACTCTCATTCAATTCCTCATTTAATAAACTACACCACAAACACACTGTATCATCTGACTAACTACTACCCCTCTAATCCTGGTGCTTTCCCCATCATCCCTTTATACTACGTACATCCCTCGTCATTATCATCCAAGTACTCTACTCTACGTCCCCACTACCTATACAATGTCACTACTTAAACCTCAGTCACCTATGGTCATCTCTAGATCCTAACATTATCCAAGCCCTCCCTGGCTAGTTTACACTGCCAAAAACCCCATAAGTCTATAGCTCCTCTGCCCCAATGATGTGATGTGAATGGTAAAACTACCATTCGCCATCACTATTTCTATTCGTTCACTACTCTGAGCCTCTCGGGGTGCAAATACATTCTCACTGCTCAGCTTCGAAAAGCCGGCAATGCGTTCGGATGGTCAGTCTCCTGTAGGTTGGGTCCGTCTGGCATTTTCGACTCCGGGGAGGAGGCATATTCGGGCCGAGGTTCCAGGTTCCACCTCGGCGCGGGGCCTTTCGGTCTCCGGCCTGAAGACCCAACCTCCCCCGGTCGGAACACCGCCCCCGCCAGGGGGCGAAGGTCCAACCTGGCCTTTCTCCCCTGGAATCGTGCCGGTCGCCGCTACGGCGCGGCACCGACCATACAGGGCAGGACCCGGCTCGAATCGTGCACGGCGCTCCTTGCAGGAGCGCCGCGGCAATGACCCCCACCAGCCCCCGCAGCACACAAAGAACACCGCGCCCCAGGAGCTCGCGGCGGCTATACGTCGGCCTAACCGCTGCGCCGGTCAGCGTCGATCCTCGAGTCGCATGCTCACACCACGCATTCCGTTTCTTACTCACACATCCCGGCGCTTCAACGCCTCTCGTACATCCCATACACTCCGTCAATTCCGCCACCGCACTCTCTCTCCGTGCATACTCTCTCGTTCCACATTCAAGTGCACACCACACTTGCGCACTCATTCCTTCCACCTCACACTCTGTGTCACACTCACTCCAACTTTCACACTCTGTAACACACTCACTCTTCGGCACAGACCTTTTCTTCAATCGCGCGCCATTCACCTTCACACAGCGCACCACGGACCTCCTACAAGCACCCGGGTGATGCCGGGATCCCAAGCGCGCGAAAAATCTTTTCGCGCCAAACCTCTTTGCGCAATATACAGCCCGGCTTACCTTCGGGATCCTCTTCTCCACACGCACCTGCAAACTTTTATTGGAATTAGGCAGCACGACATCATAATGTGAACACGGACTTTGGGCATATTCCATTTCTTCCTCCCGCGAGTGCTTTTCTAAGTCCCCCGTCTCTTGAATTCCAATTTCCATTATAATTATGTCTTTTTCTTTATTCAGCTCGACGACCGCTGGCACACATAACATCAAATTTTCCAATTCAGCGGTCGTCGGCTTTTTTATTCCCCATGTCACGATTTCTACCCCGGTCCACCCGGCTGTGCTTTGCTCTAACTCGCTTTTCCCATGCTCCTCAAGCCACGCTACCCCGTCGCATACCCTTGTACCCTTCCCGCTTGACCTGCGGTCTCTGTCCTTCCCCAATGCTTTTAGTTTACACCTGGCTTCCTCCCTCACTAACCCCTCATTTATTTCTCGGGCTTGGCCACCCACGTCCTTCAGCTGGCCCCATAATTTGCTTTCGAATCCCCCCAATTTGCATTCTAATCCCCCCAATTTGCTGTCTAATCCCCCAATTTTGCTGTCTAATCCCCCAAATTTGCTTTCTAATTGCTCCCCCATTCTGTTTTCCATTCCCTCACTATCAGCCCTCATTTCTCCCATCTCCTTCCTCAATCCCGCAATTTGGCTTCCCAATTGCTCACCCTGAGCTTTCATCTCATCTTTTTGGGAGTCTATTTTTGCCATTAGTTGAATTAGGTACAATTCAATGTTGCACCCGGGTCGCACAGCGGCCTCAGCTGCCGCGACCGCGTGCGAGGTGCCGCCATTTTGTTCGCCTGCACCCTCATTAACTGCATCCTCCATTTCCTCCAATTGTCCCAATTCTTCCCGGTGGTCCTGGGTTGATTCTAAACCCTCTTCATCTACCCCCACCGGCATCCGATCGCCTTGGCTATCCATGGCACGATTTAATTTTGGGTGTTAAATAAAATTTCGGCTGCTCGTAACTTTGACCAAATTTGTACAGATATAAAAAATTTGGTTCGGGTCCCAAATCCCACTCCTGACACCAATTGTTGCAGATCTCGGACGTCGGCTCTCCCCTTATCAAGGGGGGGGGGGGGTTAATCCCCTTGTCCTTTTATCTGGCCGATGCGAGTCCCGGAAGTTATACGCTCCTTCCAGTCAGTATTAGGTAGGCTTATTGGTCAACTTAGTCCTAATACCTAATTACTAACACCGACCGCGAAGCAGGGAAATAACTCCCACCCGAACCATGGCGCTAGTGGACATGCCGAGCGAAGCGAGCCGCGATTCGGGCCGTTAACAGGGACTAAACCCGATTATGGCGGTTCCGATCGTGCCACATTTACCCAATGGAGAAAAGACTGATGCGATTGGATGGAGAGGAAACCAAGAAAATAGGAAGAACAGATGGGTTTATTAATTATGTACAAAGAAAGAGAGGAGGAAACGAAAGAAATGTACAGGATAAGAAGAGGAAGAAGAAGCACACAGGGCAGCCTTAAACAGTCTTATTCTTAATACCACAGGACAAACGGGCCCGTCTCACATACACACTCACACGGGGATTGTAGATGGTTGATGGTCACCAGCGCGTCCAGGCTCCAGCCCGGCTCCGGTCCAACGGACGAAACCCGGCAGGCAGCTCCGCGTGTAGTGGAACGCGAACAGACAATTATATAACGGGAGGAAGGCTGGTGTCCTAGCGGCGTATGTAATAAGTGCACACTCGTGCCAAACGCCCCCTCTCTCCAATGTCCTGCTTTAGCACAAGGTTCCAACAAGAGTCCTTTCACAAGCACACTTCCAACAAGCTCTTTCAACACCAATGCTTCTCATAAGTCCTTCTCAATGCGCATTTCCAACCAGTCCTCTTTAACAAGCGCGCCTCCAACAAGTCCTCTGGTAAGTCCTCTTTCACGAGCGCTGCCGTATAAGTCCTGTGAAAGGGCTTTGCGTTCGCGCTTTTATAACTCAAGCAGCGATCGCTCCGCGAGCCCAAAAGCCACGCCTATCAGGCGATCTTACCTCAGCCCTGATTGGCTGGTCATCGCTTACCGGCCACACCCTGATGGTGGGTTGACGTGGCCACACCTTCTTCCTGGCGTCCGCCCCCTTTTTCTGGCCTCACCTCGTGGCTTATGGCGGCGTTGAACGGGCAGCTAAGGCTGCGGCTGCTGGCCGAGAAGCGTACCAAATTGGGAGGGCCATGGGGCACAGACAGGAGGGCGCGCTTAATGGCGTCGCTTGGAGAGGGATGCTGGCAAAATGAATGGAATGGGGCCTACTCCTTATTTGATTGACACCACGCAGATTCAACTATTGGAAACATGGCCTTATCTATACACATACTAATAAAATAACTGAAGTCCTATGGTGACCTACGTGTTGCTTGTGGCCTACCTATGGGGTGCAACCTTTAACCCTTTAATGATGTCATATTTACAAGAAAGTGTGGGTTCTCAAAACCACAACAATATATATATATATATATAAGATTTAAAACACCTCACAGCCATGAAACACGAAATTAAAAACACTTCACAGCCACGAAACACGAAATTAAAAACACTTCACAGCCACGAAACACGAAATTAAAAACACCTCACAGCCACAAAACACGAAATTAAAAACACCTCACAGCCACAAAACACGAAATTAAAAACACCACACAGCCACAAAACACGAAACTAAAAACATTTCACAGCCACAAAACACGAAATTAAAAACACCTCACAGCCACGAAACACGAAATTAAAAACACTTCACGGCCACGAAACACGAAATTAAAAACACCTCACGGCCACAAAACACGAAATTAAAAACACTTCACAGCCACAAAACACGAAATTAAAAACACCACACAGTCACGAAACACGAAATTAAAAACACCTCACAGCCACGAAACACGAAATTAAAAACACTTCACGGCCACGAAACACGAAATTAAAAACATCTCACAGCCACAAAACACGAAATTAAAAACACTTCACAGCCACAAAACACGAAATTAAAAACACCTCACAGCCACAAAACACGAAATTAAAAACACCTCACGGCCACAAAACACGAAATTGAAAACACTTCACGGCCACGAAACACGAAATTAAAAACACCTCACGGCCACAAAACACGAAATTAAAAACATCTCACAGCCACAAAACACGAAATTGAAAACACTTCACGGCCACGAAACACGAAATTAAAAACACCTCACAGCCACAAAACACGAAATTGAAAACACTTCACGGCCACGAAACACGAAATTAAAAACATCTCACAGCCACAAAACACGAAATTGAAAACACTTCACGGCCACGAAACACGAAATTAAAAACACCTCACGGCCACAAAACACGAAATTAAAAACACCTCACAGCCACAAAACACGAAATTAAAAACACCTCACAGCCACAAAACACGAAATTAAAAACACTTCACGGCCACGAAACACGAAATTAAAAACACCTCACAGCCACAAAACACGAAATTAAAAACACTTCACAGCCACAAAACACGAAATTGAAAACACTTCACAGCCACAAAACACGAAATTAAAAACACCTCACAGCCACATGATTTAAAAACACCTCACCACCACATAATTCAAAATACCTCACCACCACGTGATTCAAAACCACCACCATGTTATTAAAAACACTTCACAACCACGGAAATAAAAGTTTCAGGGAGTAGTTCAGTGACAACAGACACTGCCCAGATATGTAGATTATATAGAAAAACAAACCTGAAAATCGCAGAGCCAGAATTATTTTTTGGTCTGGGAAGCCCATGCGAGGTTTCTTCTTCTTCAGCGAAGCCCATGCGAGGTTTCTTCTTCTTCAGCCTCTCACAACCCTGGGTGAATATGCGATCTTTTTTTTAAAAGTTCGAATTTTGCCAAATCTGTTTTATTCCTTTGTTAATATACCTCAGCCATTGACAAATCTGGAATTATAATTTTATTTGAGGTTCAAATTAACCCCGGACATTGTGTCAAACGATGCCTGCAAGTCTGTACATCTATCTATAATTCCAGTAATCTCTGTACGTTTGTACGTTTGTACGTCTGTACGTCTGTACGTCTGTTTGTCTGTGACCGCTGTTTCTCGACAACCACGGGTCCGATATACTTTTAACTTGCCAGGTATATTGCTGGGGACCCGAGGATGTGCCTTTTCAAGGTTTCATATTAATCGGACAATTACTTACCGAGCTATGTCCAAAAAACGATTCAACCAATCAGAGAGCAGCGAACTATCGCGTGTGCCGAACGTGGCGGACACACTCTGCCTCGGATGGCACATTTGAGAGCGTATTCATTTATTTCACGTTTGCAAACTATGTTGGCGTTAAACTATGTTTTAAAACTAATAAAAACGAATTTGCGATTCATTCGCTTTCCTGCGCGTTTGTGCACGCGATGGCGATTTCTTTACCAAACTCCGGAAGCCGTTCGCTTTGGACCAAACCATTTCATGTAAATAGAGGGGGGGGATTGTCACCACTCGCAAGCCGTTCGCTTTGGACCAAACCATTTCATGTAAATAGAGGGGGGGGGGATATAATTTTAGATATATATATAGTACGGGCATGCCCTAGTCTATCTATAATTCCAGTAATCTCTGTACGTTTGTACGTCTGTACGTCTGTTTGTCTGTGACCGCTGTTTCTCGACAACCACGGGTCCGATATACTTTTAACTTGCCAGGTATATTGCTGGGGACCCGAGGATGTGCCTTTTCAAGGTTTCATATTAATCGGACAATTACTTACCGAGCTGTGTCCAAAAAACGATTCAACCAATCAGAGAGCAGCGAACGATCGCGTGTGCCGAACGTGGAGGACACACTCTGCCTCGGATGGCACATTTGAGAGCGTATTCATTTATTTCACGTTTGCAAACTATGTTGGCGTTAAACTATGTTTTAAAACTAATAAAACCGAATTTGCGATTCATTCGCTTTCCTGCGCGTTTGTGCACGCGATGGCGATTTCTTTACCAAACTCCGGAAGCCGTTCGCTTTGGACCAAACCATTGCATGTAAATAGAGGGGGGGGATTGTCACCGTACTCGCAAGCCGTTCGCTTTGGACCAAACCATTTCATGTAAATAGAGGGGGGGGGGATATAATTTTAGATATAGATATAGTACGGGCAATGCCCTAGTGTGTTAAATAACGAATCGTCCACAGGCGAAGACTCTTCTTCTTCATGAAATAACAACTTCCAGCTTCCAGACCGTACATCCAATCATCTTCAAATTTTGCACACTTGTTGCTCTTCATGACTTCTACTAAAGTGTGAAGTTTCACGTCGATCAATGAAGTGGTTCAAGGGATATAAATGTTTTTATTATTTGCGTTTAATTCACGATATCTGCCAAACCACGTGACCTATCGCAAATTCAAAAAGGACATTGTAGTAGACTGATATGCTGAACAGATTTGTGAAGTTTCCCCTCGACTGGATCACAAATGAGGGAGGAGCTAGGTTTTAAATGTTTGTGCTGAAAAACGTCATAACTCTGAAACCTTGTGATGCATGACGTCATGCTCGCTGACTTTTTTGTTCGTCATGTGTATGCGATTCTGTCTGCAAAGATTGGCCTCCATCTGTTCAGGCGTTTTGGAGAAAATTGGATTTTAGTGTTTTTCACTCAAAACAATATGGCGGCCGAACCACGTGACCTGTGACATCATAACTACCATTACAATATTCTGCAGAGCGAGTCCCTCCTATGGTAAAAATTTACTCTCAATCGGTCCAATTATTGCAGAGAAAATGGTTTTTAAAGTAAAACAGAAAAAAAAATTCCCAAAAAAACCTCCTGGATCCGGAATCATTTCCTGAGCTTCACCAAAAACGAATCAATTCTTCCTTATCCCAAGTGCAATCATCCCACCAACTTTCATCCAAATCCGTTCAGAACTTTTCCAGATATCTTGTTCACAAACACACGAACACACACACACGCACACACGCACACACACGGACACGAGCGAATGCATTACTCCCTGGCGGGAGTAACAAGAAAGAGAGCAAGAAAGAAAACAACCAGAGTGAAAACTGAGTACTCCCTTTCAGCGTACGTCATTGCAGAGGGCCCTTCGGTGCCCGGCAATGACGTTATGCAGCGCCTGGAGATGGAATAGGAAAGGAGCGGTGTACAACAAATTCGCAGAGTTAATCGCCGATGGAAAATAATACTCTGTACAACCATTTTCAAAGCGAGCTGTAAATATGGACGCCTCTTGATCTGATTGGGCGCCCACCGTAAATCTCGCGAGATTACGCCAGGAAAAAAGTAAGATGACAGGAAGACTTGACGTCACTCTGTAGGAATTATCATTGACCTCGAACCACAAAGTCAATTGTCGTGCGTGTTAACTTATATACACACCTGCATGTATTGCTTAATTTGTTTTTTGTTGTTATAAAAACAGATTTCACAGTTATATATAACAGCAGGCATTCAATTTTATTACAATTCTTAAGAAATACAATATACAGAAGATATATACAGTATATATATATATATATATATATATATATATATATATATATAGGAACTGCGCTCCAACGCGAGTCGAAAGAATTGACGCGACCAAAGACGGAATTCGTCCGAGTTGCTTTATTGAAACAAAACAGCTCAGGTATTCTGACAAGCCCGTTTTCCGGGCAGCAATATATATACACATTTATGTCGGGAAGTTTGCCCGGCAAAAGCTATACCGGGCATGCCCGGGTGTCAAGGGCGAGCCTTGGAAAGGCGAGTCTGGACCTGCCCGGGCGTGTTTGGCTGCAGCCTGGCAAGTCGAGGCTGGGCGTGCCCGGGCGCTCTGGGCGAGCCCTGGAAAGGCGATAGCGGGCATGCCCGGACGCTCTGGGCGAGCCCTGGAAAGGCGATAGCGGGCATGCCCGGACGCTCTGGGCGAGCCCTGAAAAGGCGATAGCGGGCATGCCCGGACGCTCTGGGCGAGCCCTGGAAAGGCGAGAGCGGGCATGCCCGGGAAAGACGAGACCGGGCGTGCCCGGGAGGTTCGGGCGTGCCCGGGAACAGTGAGTCCGGGCATGCCCGGGAGAGGCGCGTCTGGCCGTGTTCTGGCCGGTGCAAGGCGATTGTGTGCATCCAGCGGTAACCGCTACACACGCCCCTCCAGAATCGACCTGCACCGGCAGGGTCAATTTAAGGGGGGTCCGGATGACCCGGCCGAAGCGACCCCTGGAGGGTCGTGGGGAGGGGTCCGACGTGGTGGTGGGTGGTCGAGCGGGGGGAACTGTGGACGGGGGGCAGCCTTGCCGCGGAGGAAGGGCCAACCGTGGTGGTCGGTCGACGTCCATGTGCGCCGGTTTGAGGCGGTCCACAGAAATCCGGTCCGGCCGGCCGCCGAAGTCGACGATGAAAGACATGTCGCCCCGTCGCAGGACCCGGAAGGGCCCGTCGTACGGCGGCCGGAGTGGCCCCCGGTGCGCGTCATGACGCACAAAGACGTACTCCGCTGTGCGAAGCGCCGGGGGGACGTAGGACTGGGGGCCACCGTGGCGGGACGTCGGCACGGGGGCAAATCGTCGGGCGGCCTCCTGGAGGTCCGAGCGCTGGCGAGCGGCGGACCAGGGACTGGTAGCGTCGGGCACGAATTCGCCCGGGACGAGGAGCGGCTGGCCGTAGACGAGCTCGGCGGCGGATGCCTGGAGGTCTTCCTTGGGGGCCGTGCGAAGGCCCAAAAGGACCCACGGCAGCCGGTCGGCCCAACCGTCGTCCTGAAGGCCGGCCATGAGTGCGGCCTTCATGGAGCGGTGAAACCGCTCGCACAACCAGTTGGCTTGGGGGTGGTAGGCCGTGGTGCAGTGCAGCGTGACCCCCAACAAATGGGCGACTGCGCCCCAAAGCTCAGACGTGAACTGTGGGCCGCGGTCGGACGAGATGTCCGCTGGTGCGCCGAAGCGCGCGACCCAGGTGGCGATGAAAGCCTGCGCCACGTCGGCGGTGGTGGTGGAGGCGAGGGGCACAGCCTCCGGCCACCTGGTGGTCCTGTCCACCATGGTGAGCAGGTGGGTGAACCCCCGCGAGGGGGGCAGGGGACCCACCAGGTCCACGTGGACGTGGTCGAAACGCCGTTCAGGCACGGCGAAAGGTGCCAGCGGGGCCTGGGTGTGGCGGTGGACCTTGACCCGCTGGCAGGCCGTGCAGGCGTTGGCCCAGTCGCGGATGTTTCGTCGAAGGCCGTGCCAGACGAAACGCGCCGACACCAGCTTCTGAGAAGCTTTCCGGCCCGGGTGAGAAAGGCCGTGGATGGAGGCGAAGATGCGGCGCTGCCAGGAAACGGGCACGATGGGGCGAGGCTGGCCCTGGGAGACGTCGCAGAGCAGGACGGTGCCCGCGAAGGGAATGTCGGCCAGGCGGAGGCCCGTGTCCACCGCACGGAGTGCCTGCACCGAGGCGTCGGTGGTCTGGTCGGCCGCCATGAGCGCGAAGTCCACGCCGAGGTGGACCGCGTTCGCGCTGGCCCGAGAAAGACAGTCGGCCACGGCGTTGTCTTTGCCGGCGACGTGCCGGATGTCCGTGGTGAACTCCGACACGGCGGAGAGGTGGCGCTGCTGGCGGGCCGACCACGGCTCCGTGACCTTAGCCATTGCGTAGACCAACGGCTTGTGGTCGACGAAAGCCGTGAACGGGCGGCCCTCCAGGAGGTGTCGGAAATGGCGAACGGCCAGGAATAGCCCGAGCAGCTCGCGGTCGAACGTGCTGTAGTTTAACTCGTTCGGCCGGAGTTGCCGGCTGAAAAAAGCGAGTGGCTGCCAAACCCCGTCCACCCATTGCTCATGGACGGCGCCCACCGCGTAGTTGGAGGCGTCCGTAGTGAGGGCGATGGGCGCGTTGAGCACCGGGTGGGTGAGCCAGCAGCGTTGCGTCGGCGAGGGCCCGTTTGGCGCTGGCGAAGGCCGCGTCCATGGCCGCGGACCAAACAATGTCATGCTTGGCCGGCTTGCCCCGGAGGGCCTCGTAAAGGGGCCGCATGAGCTGAGCAGCGCGGGGCACGAATCGGTGATAAAAATTCACCATGCCGAGGAACTCTTGATGGAACGGGGACGCGGGAACGTGGTGATGGCCTCGACCTTGGTCGGCAGCGGCACGGCCCCGGTCTTGGTGATGCGGTGGCCCAAAAAGTCAACGGTCGTCGCGCCGAAGTGGCATTTGACCGGGTTGACAATTAAGCCATGCTCGCTGAGGCGACCGAACAGTGTTCGGAGGTGGAGGAGGTGCTCGGCGCGGGACGTGCTGGCGACGAGGATATCGTCCAGATAGACGAAAAGAAACGGCAGGTCGCGCAGCACGCCGTCCATCAAGCGCTGGAACACCTGGGCCGCGTTCTTGAGGCCAAACGGCATCCGCAAAAATTCGAACAGGCCGAACGGCGTGATGACGGCCGTCTTCGGGACGTCGGCCGCCCGGACAGGTACCTGGTGGTAGCCCCGTATCAGGTCAATTTTCGAAAAGATGACCCGTCCCGCCAAACGGGCGGAAAAGTCCTGAATATGCGGGATCGGGTACCTGTCGGGGGTGGTAGCGTCGTTGAGATGGCGGTAGTCGCCACACGGGCGCCATCCACCCCCCGGCTTTGGCACGATGTGCAGTGGCGAGGCCCACGCGCTATCGGAGCGCCGCACGATGCCGAGGTGCTCCAACGCATCGAACTCGGCCTTCGCCACGGCGAGCTTGGCCGGGTCGAGGCGGCGGGCCCTGGCGTAGTCCGGCGGGCCCGTAGTGGGTATGTGGTGCTCGATCCCGTGCCGCACCGCGACGGCCGAAAACGTCGGCCGCGTGAGGGCCGGGAATTCCGCGAGCAGGCGAGCGAACTCGTTCGCTGCCGGGAGGGCGCACGCCAGTTTGGTCGGCGCGGAGCTGCTCATCGTGCATGCCAGGGAGCTGAAGGTCTTGGCATTGACAAGGCGACGACGTTTGACGTCGACCAGCAGCCCGTGCGCGCAGAGGAAGTCGGCGCCCAGCAAAGCCATGGGGACGCAGGCGGTGACAAAAGTCCATTGAAAACGCTGGCTGCCGAAGCAGAGGGTGACGACGCGTGGGCCGAAAGTGCGTATGGCCGAGCCATTAGCAGCGACCAAAGAGGGGCCGCAAACGGCGTCCCGCCTGTCCTGCTCGGAGGCGGGTATGACGCTCAGTTGGGCGCCGGTGTCACACAGGAAACGCCGCCCAGACGCTTTGTCCCGAATAAACAGCAAGTTGCCCGAGTGGCCGGCGCTCATGGCTGGGAATGAACGCCGGCCCGGCCGTTTCCCGACCTGCCGAAAGTGCACGGGGGCCGGCACGTCCGAGCCTTGTGTCCGAACCTGGCGTGGTAATAACACCACGCCCGGTCAGGTGGAGGCCCCGGCCGTCATGTCGGAAGTGGGCGGTGCGGCGTGGCGGCCGCCAGTTGCACCGGCAGTTCGGCCTCCAACCGCGCAGGGCGCTCGGGCATCATGGGCGTCGCCTCGGACGACGGCGGGCTCCAGGTAACTGCGCCGATGTGCTGGCCCGCCGAGGAGATCTTATCGGCTTCCCTGGCGAGGGCGCGGGAATCCGTGATCAACGTGCCAGCCAGGGCGAGGCGTACCGGGTGAGGCAGCTGGCGAAGGAACAGCTCGCGGAACAGAAAATCCGGAGAGTGCTCACCGAGCAACGAGAGCATATAGTCCATGCGCTCTGACGGGCGCGTGTCGCCGAGCTCGGGCAGAGCGAGCAGGCGCCGTGCGCGTGCTGCCGGTGAGAGGGCGAAAGCATCGAGGAGGAGTGTCTTCAGCGCGTCGTATTTGTCAGCAGCCGGCGGGTGCTCGAGGAGGCTCAAGGCGCAGGCCGCGGTGGCGGAACCGAGCGCCGCCACAATATGGTCGAAGCGGGTGTCGTCCGCGGTGATGCCTCGCAGGGCGAACTGAGAGTCCGCCTGAGCGAACCAAACAGCCGCGTGAGCCTCCCAGAAGGTAGGCAGTTTAAGCGTCACTGCCGTATCCATGTCGGTAGGTCACCAATGAAGGAACTGCGCTCCAACGCGAGTCAAAAGAATTGACGCGACCAAAGACGGAATTCGTCCGGGTTGCTTTATTGAAACAAAACAGCTCAGGTATTCTGACAAGCCCGTTTTCCGGGCAGCAATATATATACACATTTATGTCGGGAAGTTTGCCCGGCAAAAGCTATACCGGGCATGCCCGGGTGTCAAGGGCGAGCCTTGGAAAGGCGAGTCTGGACCTGCCCGGGCGTGTTTGGCTGCGGCCTGGCAAGTCGAGGCTGGGCGTGCCCGGGCGCTCTGGGCGAGCCCTGGAAAGGCGATAGCGGGCATGCCCGGACGCTCTGGGCGAGCCCTGGAAAGGCGATAGCGGGCATGCCCGGACGCTCTGGGCGAGCCCTGGAAAGGCGAGAGCGGGCATGCCCGGGAAAGACGAGACCGGGCGTGCCCGGGAGGTTCGGGCGTGCCCGGGAACAGTGAGTCCGGGCATGCCCGGGAGAGGCGCGTCTGGCCGTGTTCTGGCCGGTGCAAGGCGATTGTGTGCATCCAGCGGTAACCGCTACATACATACATATATATATATATATATATATATATATATATATATATATATATATATATATATATATATATATATATATATATATATATATATATATACACAGTCCATATCAAAAAAAAGGTAATCCGAATTCAAGGGGTTAATATGCAAAGGTTATTTCTTTTGACAATTTACAGGTGGTTTACTAATTAAGAGGAGATCCTCAGCATTCCATTGATACCTTCCATGCATCATTGCCGTCACTCATGACCGAGACATGTTCATTGAAAATGACAAGTTCAAATCGCATTTTTACAAGTTTGGCTAATCGATGCAAGTCAGGATAATTGGTGCAAAATGTGAACTTTTCCCAGGAATGATTGGCCTTTATGCACCCACACCTTCAACATGTCCACCTCCCCTTTCAACACAAAGCTCACAGCGGCGGAGCATGCCCTGAACTGCTCTTCTCACCATAGCCAGGTCATTGCGCAAAGCATCCACTTCATGTCGAATACGGCCCTGCAATTCGTCAGGATCACGGGGAGGAGTTACGAACACCTTGTTCTTTAAATGGCCCCAAAGGAAATAATCACATGGTGTGAGGTCAGGTGATTTTGGCGGCCATTCCACTGCATGGTTGAGTGCAATGACTCGGTCTCCAAAGAGTTCCCTCAGTCGATCTCGGACAGCGATAAGACGATGTGCTGGGGTGCCGTCTTGGGCCCACCAGAGATATCTGAAGACACCACGAACCTGTCGCTCAAAGTTCTCCTCCAGCTGCGGTAAAACTTCATCATTGATCATCTGCAGATACCTGTTACCATTGACATTCCTTTGAAAGAAAAATGGTCCGATCACCTGACCACTTCCACAAAGTCCCAACCAAACAGTCCACTTTTGTCAATTCATGTTGGTGTCAAAATAAAATTCCGGGGGTTGTCCTGTCGGTGCATATTCAAGAACATTATGGGTATTGACCTTGCCGTCCATGGCGAAAGCAGCTTCGTCGCCGATAACGAGATACCACAGGAAATTGACATCTGCTTCGCAATGTGTTATCAACCATCCGGCAAGCACCAGCCTCCTGGAAAAATCCCCTGTCGTAAGTTGATGCCGGATGTGAATCCGATATGGATGTTGGTGGAGGTCCAGTCTTGTGATTCAGTTGAATGTTGCCGAAGGCAATCCAGTCCCATTTTGTCTTGCGCTGGTATCCCTAGGATGCTCCAAAACTTGCTGCCTTACTGCTACAATGTTCATTTCTGATCGCCCAGTGCGCCTCCGACCAGAATTCTCCTTGTTGCGGTTGAGGCTAGTGCCATGCTCTTGGTATTTTCTAACATTCGCCCAGATGGTTTTGGCTGCTGGAGGCTCCCGTTCTGGGAAACGTTCCCTGAATGCATCATGGGTTCGCTGCAAACTTCTGGTTTGGTGAAAGGTTGTAACCACGAAGGTCCGCTGTTCAGTCGTAAGTTGAACCATCTTTTCAATGACCCAGACTGTCTCTACATACACTGTAGGCCCATCTTAAATAACCATCTTAAACAAAGGATGACGCAACCGACGATTACCAGACCAGCTTAACAATTTTACAAAATCAATTTGGCAGTCGACAAGTAATGCGTCCATTTCAAACTGTCTTGCACCGATTAGCCAAACTTGTAAAAATGCGATTTGAACTTGTCATTTTCAATGAACATGTACTCGGTCATGTGTGACAGCAATGATGCATGAAAGGCATCAATGGAAAGCTGAGGATCTCCTCAAAATTGGCAAACGACATGTAAATTGTCAAAATAAATAACCTTTGCATATTAACCCCTTGAATTGGATTACCTTTTTTTTCATACGCACTGTATATATATATTGTTGTGGATCTCTCGAGCCCGTCGACGTACAGAGGGGGGGGGGGGGGTTAAACCCTTTTCCCCCTTTGAGCTTCGAGTCCACGAGGCCGAGTCGCCACTCCCGTAGCGAGTGTGCGGAAGGGTATCTGGTCAAGTCCCTACGTACCTTCGATACACACGCCGCCACGTGAACGGGGACTGGACCTCGCACAAGCCACGCTAATCGGATACGCCGAGCGGTTTGCGTGTCACGTGACTTGTGCCTTTAATTCTTATTGAACCCGATTTGAGCGGTTTTATTCGTACAGTGCTAGGCCAATGGATGGAAATGACGGGAACGATCAAATGGAAGGAAGAACACAGGTTTATTATTATTTACACAGTGATCAGGGAAAAGAGAAGAGACACAGAGCGGATACTTAATCAATCATACTTAATCCCTGGACAAGGGCCCACTCACTCACGAAGGGAAAAGAAGGAAGGACAAGTTCGCACTCCAAACGCGTCCTGGCGCCGTTCGCTCCGGACAGCTCGCCAGGCATGGCCCTCGAAGTGTTCGTGGCACGTGTGCTGGGAGCGCAGGCAGGGAGATCGTGCGTCTGTGGCCCCGAGATGGATCGTCTTCACAAGCGCGATTAACAGCCGCAGCACAGCGCAGGGCACAGGGAGAGTTCGTTCACAGAGAGAGAGCTATAACAAGCAACCGACTGACTTCACTCCGCGGGGTCACTCAACCACAACCGTCTCTGACTGGGTGACTCGGGCAATGCTGCACTCACTGGGGCACTCTCTCTCTCGGTCACTCACAAAGCTCTCTAGGGCACCGCACTCCGACTCCGACTCAGCTCTCTGCTGCACTGCGGCGGGGGGCCCGGGGCAGGGTTTTATAGCCCCGCCTCCGAGTCTTACCCGAATGTTCCAAGCCCCTCCTCTGGCTGCTGTTGTGAGCCACTCCCCTTGAGCTCCGATTGGCTGCTCGCCGCTTACCGGCCACTACCGTGCAGCTCCTCCCGTGGGCCTTTCCGGACTTGTTCCAGGCCTAGCACATGGCATTCTAGCCCAAACGAGGCCTACACTTACAGGCCTGTTCAACACATACCAACACTGGAAAGGAGACTAAGCTTACATTTAATAAGAAAAAACTGAACTACAGTGAGGCTACATGTTGTGGTGCAACTATCTACGAGGGGG
Organism: Myxine glutinosa; assembly: GCF_964187855.1. Lineage (NCBI taxonomy): Eukaryota > Metazoa > Chordata > Myxini > Myxiniformes > Myxinidae > Myxine > Myxine glutinosa. The sequence goes on along the minus strand of NC_136266.1, from coordinate 176,503,659 downwards.
GTTATCCTCTATTCACAAAACCGCAACAATATATATTGTTGCGGTTTTAGAACCCACACTTGTAAATATGATATCACTTGTAAATATGACATTAAAAGGTTAAAGGTTGCACCCCTAGTTAGTCCACAAGCAACACGTAGGCCACCATAGGACTTTAGTTATTTCATTATTATGTGTTTTAGATAAGGCCGTGTTTCCAATAGTTGAATCTGCGTTGCGTCAATCAAATAAGATTAGGCCCATTCCGTCCATTTTGCGACCTCCCTCTCCAAGCGACGCCATTAGACACCCCTACAGTCGGTGCCTTAGCGTTCGCTCAAGCGCTGCCATAAACCATGCGGTCAGGCCCGAGGAAAAAGGGGGCGGAACGCCAAGAAGAAGGTGTGGCTTGTCAACCAGCCGTTAAAGGCGTGGCCAGTAAGCCCTCACCAGCCAACCAGGGCTGATGTAACATCACCGACAGGCGTGGCCTTGAGGCCCGCGTAGTGATCGTGTCCTTGCATTATATAAGCGCGAACGCAAGGCCCTTTCACAGGACTTACGTGGAGTTGGAGGCGCGCGCATTACCAAGAGGACTTGGTCGGGAGAGTGCATTGCAAAGGGACTACTTGTCGGGAGCGCTGGTTGCTTGGAGAGAGAGATATGGCAGCACTCGAGTGGAAGGTTGGCGGTAAAAAGGACTCGGGTTGGAGACGCGCTTATACGAGTCTGATTGGGAAATGCGCACGAGTTGGTTGGAGATGCGCTTATACGAGTCTGATTGGGAAATGCGCACGAGTTTGGTTGGAGATGCGCTTATTAATGGACTTGTCCAGGAGCGCACACATATGGCACACCAGCCTCCCCCCCCCCCCCCGCTATATGTAAGGTCCGGTCGCGTTTCCAAGATACGCGGAGCTGTCTGCCGGGTTTTCGCCCGCTGAACCGGAGCCTGGACTGGAGCCTCACCTGGAGCCAGGACCCCATCACCGGACCCTCTACCTGACCACCTACCAGCTACAATCCCCATGTGAGTGTGTATGTTTGTCTGGGGTATAGAATAAGACTGCTTTAAGACTGCCCTGTGTCCTGCTTCTTCTTCTTCCTTTCTTGTACATTCTTTCCTTTCCTCTTTTTGTTTGTAATAAATTCACCTGTTCTTTCTGGTTTCGTCTTAATCCCTTCGCTTTCGTCTTTTCTCAATTGAGTACCTGTGGCACGAGTAGGAACCGCTCAGAATCGGGTTTAGTCTCATTGTTAACAGCTCGGATCGTGGATTGCTAACCGCCCGGCATTTTCCAACATATCCGTGGTTCGAGCGGGAGTTATTCCCTCGTTTCCGGCCGGCATTGGTACTTAGGTAGTAGTGAACCCCTAGGCCTAACAAACCCTATCTAACGCCACGCCGGGAAGGACGTTATAACCCCCAGGACTCAGGATGGCCAGCTAAAAAGACAAGGAGATTAACCCCCCCTTGATAAGGGGAGTGCCGACCCCGGAGATCCGTAACAACTGAGGTCAGGGAGCGGGATTTGGACCCGAACCAAATTTTTTTATCTTTTGAAAAAAAATTTGGTCAAAAATTACGAGCGGCCAAAATTTTATTACCATCTAATCCATGCTCCAGTGATGGATAACGATCGTGCCAGGAATCGTGCCATGGATAACCAAGGCGATCGGATGCCGGTGGGGGTAAATGAGGAGGTAGAAGAAGAAGTAGAATTAACCCAGGACCCAGAAGTGGGAGAGATGGAGGAGGAAAGCAATGAGGATGCGGTAGTGGGGGTTGCAGGCGCACAAAAGGGTGGCGCCTCGCACATGGCCGCGGCAGCTGAGCCCGCGGTGCCAATGGACTGGGGCCTATTGATGGTACAAATGAGGGCCTTTATGGTCAAGTCGGGTGAAGACATGGAAAAGAACAGGGAGAAATTGGGAAACCAAATTGGGGGGTTGAGAAATGATATGGGCAACCAAATTGGAGGGTTGAGAAATGATATGGGCAACCAAATTGGCGAATTGAGAAATGATATGGGAAGTCAAGCCCGGGAAATTAACGAGGGGTTGGCGAGGGGAGAAGCCAGGTATGCAATAAAAGCATTGGGGAGAGACAGAGACCGCAGATCGGGCGGAGAGGTTGCGGGGGTGCACGACAAGGTAGTGCGACTTGAGGAGCATGGGTTAAGCGAGGCTGAGCAAGGCATAGTCACATGGACGGGTATAGAAATCGCGACCCGGGGTGTAGAGAAGCCGACGACCGCCGAATTAAAAGATTTTATTTTATTAGCGCCAGCGGTCATCGAGCTGAATAAAGGAAATAAAAGCGAAGCAACAGTGGAAATTGGGGCGGAAGAGACGGCGGACTTAGAAAAGCACTCGTTGAAGGAAGAAATGGAATATGTACAAAGTCTGTGGTTACATCATGATGCCGTACTTATTAATTCCAATGAAAGTTTGCAGCTGGTGCGTGTGGAGAAGAGGATCCCGAAAGTAAGCCGGGTTGTATATGGCGCGAAAAGATTTGGCGCGAGAGGATTTTTCGCGCGCTTGGGATCCCGGCGTAACCCGGGCGCTCGTAGGAGGTCCCTGGTGCGCTGTGTGAGAGGAAACGGCACCGGAGCGAGAGTGTGAAAGTGAGGGCGAGTGCACAACAGAGGGCGAGAGCGGGGGAGAATGCACAAGTGAGTGTATGTGTGAGGGTGAGTGTGATACGGAGTGTGAGTTGGTTGTGGAGTGTGTGTGGGAGAGCACACCAGAGCACGTTATTGGGTGTGCAAAAGAGTGCACACCCGTGGGTAGGTATGTGCTGAGTGGGTGTGCAACAGAGTGCACACCCGTGAGTATTACTGAGTACGTAACGGAGGAGAGGTGTGTAACCGAGGAGTGTGTGATAACAGAGTGTGCGAGGAGAATGAGTGCGCGAGAATGTGTGAGTAACGAAAGGAACGCATGGTGTGAGCATGCGAGTGGAGCATCGACGTTGACCGGGGCAGCGGTTAGGCCAATGTAGGCGACGTATAGCTGACGCGAGCTCTCGGGGCGCGGTGTTCTTTGTGTGCTGCGGGGGCCGGCGAGGATCGTTGCCGCGTCGCTCTTGCACGGAGCGCCGTGCACGATTCGGGCCGGGCCCCGCCCTGCACGGTCGGTGCCGCGTTTTTCCAGGCAAGGCGACCGGCCCGGTTCGAGGGGAGGTAGGAGGACTTGGAGCGGCGCCCCCTTGCGGTGGCGGCGCTCTGACCGGGGAAGGCTGGGCCATCGCGCTTGGGAGCGCAAAGCGTTGCGCCCAGATGGAGCTTGGACCCTTGGCCCGACAAAACCTCCTCCCCTGAATCCGAATGCCGGACGGACCCAACCTGAAGGAGACAGACCACCCGTATACAGGGCTCGGCTTTTCAAAGCCGAGCTGTGATGAAAATGTATTCGCACCGAGAGGCTCAGTGTAGTGGACAAATGGCGATAGTGATGTAGAGGGACGGTAGCTCTACCATCCTTCACATCCCCTTTTTGGGCACATGAGCTATAGTTTTATGGGGTTTGGCGGTGAGAACTAGCCCGGGAGGGTTAGGATAATGGTTGGGGACCGAGAGATGATTATAGGTGACCAAGATTTAAGTAGTGACTTTTGTACAGGTAGTGGGGACGTAGAGCAGAGTAGTTGGTTGATAATGACGTGGGATGTGCAGTAGTAATAAGGGATGATGGGGAAGCACGAGTTTTAGGGGAAAAGCAGGTAGCCAGATGATGCTGTGTGCAAGAGAATCTTTGTGGTGAGGGTGATGAAATGAGGCATTGCGAATGTAAGTTCTTGGTAGTGTTTTTTTTTCTTTTCTTTTTTTGTATACATAATCGAGGCTCGTGAAAGAGCTAACATTTATCACACAAACAAATCAAACAGACAAACAACCAAAGTATATAAAAAGGGGAGTGGTAGACAAGATGGGGAGAGAAGGGGAAGCACATAAACACAACATTTGTGAGGGACATTGGGAATGTGTGGGAGGGAGAGGGCTTGGGGGGAGGCGGCGTGGGAAGGGGGGGGGGGTGGGAGAACTATAAACAGGGACACCAAGGATTTCCAGGAAAGAAGTTGGTATTTCAAAAAAGAGGACTTGGGGTGAAATTAGCGGGGGTAGAAAAGATCAAGGTTTTGGATGGGGGAAGATAAGAAATGGTGGTGAACAGCTGTTTTAAAGACCTGGAGGGAGGAGTGGGATTGAAGGGAGTGGGGGAGTTTGTTCCAGAGGCAGGAGAAAAGAGGAATGAAAGAGTGAAGGTGAGCAGAGAGTCTTGACTTTGGCAGTTTAACCATAAGAGGGTTGCAGGCAGATCTTGTGCAACCTTCAGGAATATTTGGGGGACAGAGCCCAGAGAGAGCTGGAGGAGCAAGGCCGGAGAGGAGTCGGTAGAAGACAGAAAGACCACCAACATGCCTGCGGCAAGTAAGTGAAAAGCCCTCGGATTTAGCTTAATCACAGGAGATTCCAATGATTCTGAACGCTTTGGTTTCAACAGCATGAAGACGAGCTAGGTGTGAGACAGGAGCACCAGCCCAGAGGGGAGAGCAGTATTACATAGAGCTGCGGATGAAAGCCTTTTATGTGGTGAGGAGCTCAGGTGTGCCAAGGAAGGACTTCACACGACAGAGGATGCCCAGTCGGCGACTGGCTTTGGAGGCCAGATTTGAAATGTGGATTTCCCAGGAAAGATCATGGCAGATAGTGAGACCGAAAAGCTTGAATGACAGAACTTCTTGGAGAGGATTATTCAGAAAGTGGATGGGAGGGTTGTCCAGTCGGTCTTTTCGGAGAGACATAGTAAGAATGTGAGATTGGTCAGGATTGAAAGACATGTTCCACTTGTTTGCCCAGTCAGTGCTTTTGTCCAGGTCTGCAGAGAGTGAGGAGGCTGCAGACTGCCGATCTGAGGGATGAGTAATGGAGCGGCAGAGAGTGGAGTCATCAGCAAAGAGATAGAGAGGATTTTCAAGAGAGTCGGAGAGATCATTGATGAAGACCAGAAAAAGCACAGGGCCCAGAACACTGCCTTGGGGAACTCCAGCCTGAACAGGAAGAGGAGATGAGAGAACCCCATTGAGGGCCACATGTTGACTACGACTAGAGAGGAAGTCCGCCAGCCATGCGTGGAGATTTCCATGGATACCAAAGGAGGAGAGTTTGGTGAGCAGAGCAGGGTGCCAGACGGTATCGAAGGCACGTGATATGTCAAGGGAGATAGCTCTAATTTCCTGTTTGGCATTGAGGACCTCCATCCATTGTTGAGACAGCAGAAGCAGCATGTCCAGAGTAGAGTGACCTGGTCTGAAACCAAATTGATGATCAGAGATCAAGCCATTGGAGAAGAGGAAAGATTTCATATCCGAAGCAATGATGGATTCCATGACTTTGCTGATAATTGGGAGAAGGCTGATTGGTCTGTAGTTGCTAGGATCTGTTTTTGCACATTTTTTGTGTAAAGCGGTGATGTTGGCTAATTTCCAAGCAGATGGCAGTTGACCTTGAGCAAAAGAAAGGGTGAAGAGAACAGAGAGAGGGAGTGAAAGAGCGGAAGAACAGGATTTTAGGACCCGTGGACTGATGCTGGTGAAATGAGGCAATGCTTGATAGGGATGTGTGTGTGTGTTGAGTGATTGACCTGCATGATGTGCAAGTGAAGTACAGGTGTGTGGAATGAATGGTGTGGACTGAGTATTGTGGAATGAGTGGAGTGGAGTGTATGGTGCGAAGGAGTGGATGGGGGAAGGATGGACCCCTTCACGAATACCCGGGGAGGGTAGTTTAAAAGTAGGTAGAGGGAGTAGGTAAATTTGGTTGGATATTGACATCTGTGGTGCTGAAAGTAGCAAGGTATTGCTTGGTTTGGTGCATGAGCAAAGTGAAATGGCTGGGCTTGTGGCCTGTTAGTGAGAATGGTTAAATGGGGCCGCCGCCACTGGTAGTCTGTCGGCCAGGTGAGGCCGCAGGTAGGCTCTGGAAGCCAGGTAGTAGAGTTCAGTGGGGCCCGTAGATCCCGAGAGAGGACCCGGGCAGCCCGATGCCAGAGGGGGCATTAGTGGGGTAAGGGAGCCAGAGGGCCTTCCCCAGGTTAGGGTGAGGAGCAACGTAAGCTCGGGTGGTGTGGCGGAGGTGTGCAGATGAGCGGACCTGCTGGTGAGCCACACGACCCAGCCCCGAAATTGTGCGAGGGCACAGGGAGAAAAATCGGGGGAGTGAGACCCCAAATTGGAGAGCGCCACAGTATGTGCAATGGGAATTGGTTTTTAGAACCGCATAGTGTAAGATGGCCAATGGATTGGCAGGGCAAGACCCCGGGTAGTGTAAGTGTTAATGTCATTTAGAAGATAGATAGGAGGAAAGTCTCTTCGCACCATCCGCATCCACTCACCTAGGTGACAGGCCTCCACACCAGTTTTTGCAAGCATTTGGAATGTAAGACGCATCAGGACGTGGGTGAGACATTGTTTGTGATTCCATCTCTTCCTCATTAGGAGGGATTGATGACGAATTTGGATTAGAGGAGATATGGGAAAGACAAGACGGGTAGAGACGAATTTGCAAAAAGTATAAATACGGGGTAGGGGCAAGGGTAGAGTAGGTGAAATGGGGGGGGGCGGGGGGGGAGGGGGTGACGAACGCTAGGGACGAGCTTTCTCGGCTCACTCGCCCGCGCCCCTCATCTTGCATTACCTTGTATTGATGTGTCCCTTTGCGCCCTTGCCCCGCTAATCTGCTTGTCCTTCCTTCCCCTCTCATGGACCATGTTATTTTGTGCCCGTGGGGAGTGTGCAGGTGTCCGCAGTTGTGCGCCCGCACCCTTTCTGCCTCCTGCCTGCACTGATGCATCATATGGACCACACGTTCTGTGGCCTGGCACCACTTATGGACCACACGTTCTGTGGCCTGGCACCTCTGCTGGGACCGACCATTGTTGCCAGCGGTATCTGGCTTGCGGACCACTGTGTTCTAAGTGGCACCTATGCCCAGCAGTGGACCACCTGAGTTGGCCCTGCTGGCCACAAATAAAGATGCGGACGTGGTGTGCCCTTCTTATTAAAAAAATAACATCAAGCAAGAAGACAGCCAGAAACATCGGCCCAGCAGAGAAGAGAAGAAGAAGACGTCATCATTTATTATTTCTGAAATGTCTGCTTTTTGTACTTTTATGGTGCTTTTGGTGCATTTTGTTTATTATGGTGCATTTTATGGGGTACATATGGTATGGTGTATCGATGCAGTGCATGGCAATGGCATTTTCCCCTTATCAAAACCATATTTTCTTTTCCCACAAAAGCCAGGTCCTGGGTTGCAGTTTGAAAATAATTCGTGTATTGTAAATAATGCTCCCCACCGGCTAAATGTTTAGTTTGAAGATAATTCCGTAATTCGGTTAATTGTGGGCGTGAGTCCGTTAGGTAGGATGCAACGCAGCAGGTGGGACATATCTATTGTTAAAACTGTCGCACTCAGGGTGAGGTTAAAAGTAGAGGTGACCACACCTAAGTGTCACACTAATTTAAAAGATAGTCCCTTTTGTTTCGGCTCGGGACAAGCCTGGAAAAAGGGGGGGGGGGGCAGTGTTGCGGTTTTAGAACCCACACTTGTAAATATGACATCACTTGTAAATATGACATTAAAATGTTAAGGGTGTAGTACTGGTGAAAATTTGAGAAAACTACATAGGTACCTTTGAGAGGCCTTTACACAAAAACAAAGTCAAGTTCATATCTAATTTTCAGTTTTTCTTGAAAGATATAATCTTGGCTTTAACTCAGGCCAGTTTCAACGCTTCTTTGTCATATTACATGCATATAATTTGCATAAATTAGACCATCAATAAAAAACAAGGAAAAACAAAGAACACATTTCTACTTCTATCTTCTATTAGTGGGGTTCCCACCATGAACAAATTTTCATTTTCACTTCAAGTTTTTGAAAAAGTTTAGTTTTTGGTACCAGGTCGAAGCTTAGGGTCTAAGTAACAATTTTGGTCCGAGTGGACAAAGATCACATGGAGTCTTCATACATTCCCGCCATTTTCCAAGATGGCCGCCATCAAAATCTAATACTGACAATATCTCGGAAACTAATCAACCTAGAAACATGAATTTGGTGTCTATACCTAGGTTTTCAAGGTCAACGAATCAAATAAAACCATTTCTGACTACATCAGAGTATTTATTTGTCCCGAAATGGTAAAATTCAAGATGGCCGCCACCAAAATCCTATATCGGCTATACTTCCAAAACCACTAAACCTTCAGTCATGCTGTTGGTGTCCATGCCTAGAATTTTATGGCCAGGGAAGCAAACAGTTATGTCTCTAAATCAGTAGGTGTATCTCTGTTCCCCAAAAGTAGAAAAATAACCATGGCAATTAGGATCTCACATTTATCCTTTGTGATCATGGAATCAGCTTAGGTTGTTTGCTGGAATATCTGTGCAGTACACGAACTCATTAGCACATTTTCTAGTCGCATTATATATCTGTTGATATATCAGTATGTATCCAAATATCTAAATACAATCGCCATTGTGTTATATAAGTCAGCACACATGAATACATTTTGTATATTTGGAAATCGGTTTGGATAATTCATATGTATGTGCAACTGCTTCTGCTGAATCCCTACTTGTCAGATTTTTGTGTTATGTTATGTCCATGTATACTTGATTATGCTTGGTTATTATATACTTACATGTATTTTCTTTTCGTTCCAGGCTAGTGTGATGGCTGAGACAACGAACTGTGAGTTGTGTGTCCTCTGCCAAGAAAAAACAAACGAAGAACTTGTCTGTCCTCTTGACAACCCAGTTGGTGTACGTAGGGCGGAGGCATACAAAGATATTATCAGCCTTGTAAATCAATTCCGAGATGTTGATGCTGCACCTCACCCAAACTTGGAACTTCCAGATGAAGGATCTATGCAAGCAAATCGAGCATCCTGGCACAAAACATGTCGTCAGTTGTACAAGGCATCAGCACTTGACCGGGCAAAAACACGTTCTTCCAAAGGCTTGCCACCTCTACGAAAACGACCAAGAAGATCTAGCACAGAAACTAATCGAAATTTATGTCTCTTCTGTAATGAAGAAACGAGTAAAGATGACCATTCATTCCAAAAAGTTTCCCTCACCGAGAACATCCATGACAAAGCAGTTTCATTGGGAGAGGATCGCATTGTAGCACGGCTTGCAGAAGGAGATCTGGTAGCTATTGAAGCTAACTATCATCGATATTGCTACACTAAATTCAACCGTCGGCATTATGAAATGCTAATCAGTACAAAACAAGGTCAAGTCACCCAAGACACTGAAATCACAGTAGAAAATGAGCTACTACAATTCGTCAGTGAAGAAATTGCTGGAGGACGTAGAATCTTTGCTCTCCAAGATTTGACAGATATGATGACGGAAAGGTTGGGACAGCATGAGATTCGTAAGACAGTGAACTGCACACGCCTGAAAGAGAGAGTACTTGAACACTTCCCACATCTGACAGAAGAAAAAGGGATCCGAAATCGAGTATTCCTTGTTTGCTCAGAGACAGCTCGAAAAATCATCTCCAGCGCGAGCCAGACACCAGAGGAAGAATCACGTACCTTACTGTTGGCAGCATCAATTCTACGTAAAGCAGTTTTGGATCATGATACTGCTTTCAATTTCAAGGGGTCATTTCCTGAAGGTTGTGAGGAATCTGCTGTTCCAACAAAGCTGAAATATTTCTTTCGTCAACTGCTTACTGGTCCTAAATCATCTCCTATGCAAGACAATTCCAGGACAGTTCTCTCCATGAGTCAACTAACCATGTTGAACATCACTTCTCTTCCTGCAAACTGGAGATGTGAGCCTCCTCTTGCAGTGTTTTTGGCCTTAAAACTGCATTCCCAAACAAGGAGCAAGAAACTGGTACAACTGCTACATCAGTATTGCCTTAGCGTGTCATATAAGAGAGTGCTTACCATTGAAGTTGGATATGCACAAGCTACTGCTGAAAGAGCACATGCCAACGCTGATATAGTCTGTCCTAGCAACCTTCGTCAGCAGATTTTTACGGTTGCAGCCCTTGACAATCTAGATCACAATCCTATGTCCAGAACAGCCACATCCTCATTTCATGGAACAGGTATCTCCATGTTTCAGTTTCCTTCAGTAGAAAACCCAGGGCTGGACCAAGAACCTATAGAAATCGACTTCCATCGATGAGCATCAAGCACCAAGGGACCAATGCTGCCTCCTCTGTACACGTTTGTTCCACCTATGAGCCGGAATCTTGTCACCCAACCTCCTGTGAAAGACGTGCAGCCACAGTCCATGGCGTCATTTGACAAGGAGGAACACCATGAAAAGGCCTGGATGAAAATGGTGCAGGAAAATATGCAAATGGAATTTGAAAGTGAAACTGTTCCTCCAATTATGTGGTCGGCATATCATGCTTCTCGATCGGATGCTGTGGGATCAACAGAGAAATGTATTGAAGCCATGCTACCACTATTCCGTGATAAAGCAGCTACACCAAAAATGATTCGACATGGAATGGACCTGGTCAAGAAAACAACCGAGTTCCTCAACCCACAGCAAATCCCAATCATGGCAGTGGACCAGCCACTCTTTGATATTGCCAAGAAAATGCAATGGACCTTTCCTGAACTCTTTGGAGAAGATACGTTTCTGGTGATGTTGGGAGGGCTCCACATCGAAATGGCTTTGTGGGCGACTATGGGAGATTTCCTACGAGGGTCTGGATGGCCTGAAGCCTTTGCAGAGGCTGGCATTGCCTTGACAGTAGCTGCAGCGACATCTTACTTGAGAGCAAATGATCCAATGAGAACACGGTATGCTCACCAGATTACTGTTGTGGTGCTCGATAGTCTACTGAAACGAGCCTATGAGGACGGCGGAAGTGAAATGACCTTCGACGACTGGGTCTCTGTAGCTTGCAAAGAGAAACCAACAGTGCAGTTCTGGTTACTCATTCACAAGTACGAACAGCTCATCTTCATGTTTATTCGATCACACAGAGAGCGAAAGTTCAAACTTATGGTGGCTACTCTGCAAAACCTTGTGCTTCTGTTCTTTGCACTTGATCACCAGAATTATGCAAGGTGGGTTCCCGTATTCAGCAGAGACCTTGAAAGTCTTCCATCTAGCATCCAAGAGGAGTTTGAAGCAGGTCACTGGGCAATAAGTCGAAGCAATCATCGTTACTCTTCCATTCCGATTGATCAAGCACACGAGCAGGCCAACAAACGGGTGAAAGGGGTTGGGGGAGTGATCGGGATCACAGAGAACCCTGAGATGTTAGAACGCTGGATTGCAACTGGTCCAGAAATTAGCCGTGTTCTAGAGCAATTCACTGATGTAGATGACGACGAAGATCAAGAGTTCCCTCATCACGAGGAAGGAAGTACATCCCAGCACCGATTTAGGCATCATGTCACAAATCTCATGGATGTGCTGCAAAGCAGAGGGAATTCCTTTGAAGAGAGTAGTGCAGAACTAGTTACATTAGACAATAAAGTGTGTGTTGACAAGTCTGCCGCCACATCGGTCCGTGTCTTAGAATCTAGAGGACATCTGGATCTAGAGGACATGACGGAGTCAGATATCTGGATTTCTTTCAAAGCAGGAAAGACAGTCAAAATGATCTCCCTCAACAACATTGCCTCAAGTTTGGGTGTGACAACGTGCAAAGCCTTGGCTCTCTTTCATGCATTCACTGGATCAGACAGCACGTCAGCTTTCAGATTCAAGGGCAAGCGATACTGCTTCAAGCGGAAAGATGAGATCCAACCCTCTTGAGTGAGTTTGCGACAATTGCTTGCACCCCGTTTCTTACATCGCCAGAGTTGAGGGAAGTGGTGAGTCACTTTGTTTGCAAAATGTACTCCAACGAACCTATCACTGATGACACCAACGTTGACCTTGTTCGAATGAGGGTTTTCTGTCACAGGACTAGGGATGTGGAAAGAATACCCCCTACAAGTGATGCGCTGGACCAACATCTCAAAAGGAGTGTCTTCCAGGCGAGCATCTGGACTACAGCGCACGAGCCACTGGCACTAGTCCCAAGCCCAAGCAATCATGGATGGATGGAAAAAGATGGCCAACTGGTTCCCATCTGGACCACGTTGCCCCTTGCCAGGGATGTGTTTGATCTAGACGTAAAATGCGCGTGCACAAAACCTTGCTCGTCATGCAAGTGCAAAAAAGCTGACTTGAAGTGCTCACGTTTATGCAAGTGCACATGTCCCAACTAAATGACCATGATGGTTGTGAGAATGAGTAATGATTTTTTAGTTGCACTTACCTAATCAATCAAATATCACTAAGAACAATGAAAATAGAATGTTCGGTTTATATTCATGGTATTTTATAGAATTTACGTTCGTATGTGCTTAATTGTTAACATGCATAATTCTGCTAAATTCTGCTATAACGTTTGTTGTGTAATTTACCATTTCGGGACAAATAAATACTCTGATGTAGTCAGAAATGGTTTTATTGGATTCCTTGACCATGAAAACCTAGGTATAGACACCAAATTCATGTTTCTAGGTTGATTAGTTTCCGAGATATTGTCAGTATTAGATTTTGATGGCGGCCATCTTGGAAAATGGCGGGAATGTATGAAGACTCCATGTGATCTTTGTCCACTCGGACCAAAATTCTTACTTAGACCCTAAGCTTCAAAATGGTACCAAAAATCAAACTTTTTCAAAAACTTGAAGTGACTGATGCCCCAGGCCCCCCCCCTATATGTCACCTATCATTCTTTTCACACAAAACTTGGTACATGTATTATACATGTGTTACTCTACTACCTGAGGAGAGTAGTAGACTAATAGTAGAACTGCAATGCGCTAGAGCAGGGGTCGGCAACCTTTTTGACATGAAGTGCCAGTTTGAAATGTTCTTGTTAATTCGTGTGCCATATCAACATTAAGTTCAACATTAAGTTTAATTATGACACCACATCAAAAAAATATTTCCAACAGACATGGAATTTTATTCCATCCATATAGGCCATATGCATTGCAACAACATTTTAAAGAAACATTTACCGAACATCTACCGAACCTTGAGTACCAGTTCACTGGTAATTCCCTGTGTGTCGTAAAAAGGCGACAAACAGGGTTGGCGGCAGGAAGGGCATCCGGCCGTAAAACATTGCTTCAAAAAGGGGACCAAAAAACAACAACAACCACGGTCCCCGAAAAAGGCCAACCCCCGCTTGCGGGGAAAAATGGCCTCTAAAGGTGTTTTTTTTTACCGAACCTGAACCGCTTCACTGCAATTCCTGTGGTAAATGTGAGCGGGAGGCCGTACCGTCAATCAAACTAAATAAGACAGGCCGCGTGTTACGAGAAAAACTACTACCCCCATTTTCATTACTACCACCCCATAAAAAAAACTCAAAATAATGACGAGATTAATATTAAAACGCAGAAGGCAGCCTGAATGATAAAGAGTGGAGATGCAACCGCTGACCACCAGATGTTAACAACAGTTGCTCTTACAGCACCTCAGGTTGCCATGAACGGCGTATCGGAAGGCACCAAGCCTACATCTCCTATTTTATATCTACGATTATTATACAATTCAGAATAATGATGAGATTAATATTAAAACTCAGAAACCAGTCCGAATAATAATAATGAGTGGAGATGCAGCCTCGGACCATCTGCTGTGAACAACACCACTGTTCTTACAGCACATCCTGTTGCCGCGAATATTGTGTTTGAATGCGCCAGGCCGGCATCTCATGTTGTGCATCTTTGATTATTATTCCAGTGAAAGAATTTGGAATTGGAATGGTGACTCTGCTCTGATCCATCTACCTCATCACCCTGCACAATCACACCGGAATACTATTATAGTGCAACACGCGCAACAGCCAATGGCTGTTCAAGAAGTGATTTGGCATGCAGCGGAGAGGGCACTGCTTTCGCCAGTGTGCCAATGATTACGCTGCCGCGTGCCAATGGTGGCACGCGTGCCTAAGGTTGCCGACCCCTGCGCTAGAGAGTAGTAGAACTGCAATGCACACTACCTGATGAGAGGATTTTGTGAAATTATGTCAAATGTTCACTAATTAGCTAATTATGCCAATTACCAGATAAAACTTGGTTGTCCTTCAATAAATCCACAATGGCTACTCCTATAAACAAAAGCCTTCATCATTTTAAAGGAAGTGATATTCTGATATCCTGTCCAAATTTCAGCCCAAAAGAATGATGCAAATTAAAGTTATAACAAATTTCATGCAAAATATTGTTACAGACGTGGCTTGGATGTTATTTACCGAGCGGTTTTATGGTATGACCACGTCTGCACAAGTTACCCGATTGTGCCCGAACGTTGACTAGTCGCGCGATGCTGGCTCAATAAGAAAAAGAAGACACCCGGCTGGATTACAATAACACAATACGACACCAATGTTTCAATTCTCAAGACCTCCGGAGGAGATTATATTCGTACGGAAAGGTCAGATTACAGGGGCTAGAGGTATAATCACAGAAAGACAGGCACTTAGACACACTCTTATATTAACCCCGGACAGACGACAGACAAACGGGACAACGGCTGACTCACACGGGGGTTGATGACAGGAAAGCGGGTATCGATGGCTCCAGGTCCTCCTGGGCTCGGGGCAGGGTACAGTACGGTCCGGTCCGGTCCAAAGATGCGGGGAGGTATCGTCGCGCTGGGGGTGGCGGTGGCTTCTCTCTCCAAGCTGAGGCGCATCTCTCGTCACATCCGGCGCGGGGCCGCGTATATCCGGCGGGGAGTGACACGCCCTCGGCTCGTTAGCTCCGCCCCAGATGGAATCGGCACGTTGCTTCTCATTGGGTGCGTGGGGGGGTTACTGGCTCCGCCCCTGACGAGGAGCTGACAGCCAGCCCCTTCGGGGTAACGCCGTGGAGCGCATGGTCATGGCGGGTAACCGAGCCGGTGTGAGGACGCACACTCCCCGCCCCTCTGTTGTTGTAGTCGTAGTTGTAGTTGTAATTGTTGTTGTAGTTGTTGTTATTGTTGTTGTTTGGGGAAGAAGATGGGAGGAGGTATGGGAAAGGTCCTAAACTCACTACTGATGCCATATAATCACATTCTGGTGCAACGAAGAGTCATAATTAATGGAGACGAGGCCTTAACTGACATAGAATAAGAATAGCTAGGAAGATGTCCGAAAGTTGTCTACGTGTGGTGCGGTGGACCTGGGCACGACATTTAATGGGGGAATAAGGGGAAGGTCGGCTCTACTGATTGTTATTTACATGCAATGGGACTAGGGAATGGGGGATTGGGGAAAGTTGGGGAGTATTGGAGAAAATAGGGGAATATTTACAAGCGGATATGGAGGCCAAATTCCATATTCGCAACATTGCACCCTTCTCTACCCTCGGGGCGTCCCGACCCGATAAATTTTTACCTACTTTAGTGTGGCACGCAATGTAGTTCCCTCTACTATTAACTCTACCCTGAGTGCGACAGTTTTACAGATATTCACAAATGAGTAAATATGTCCCCCTGCGACGTTGCACCCTTCTCCTCACAGAAACACACCCACAGGATAACCGAATCCGGAAAGAATTCGCAAACTACACATACAGCCGGTAGGGAGCATTATTTACACGACTACGCTGCTATTTACACTACGATCCAGGACCTGTTTTTTTGGAGGAACACATGCAGATGTTATGCATAGAGAGAGCGCGCTTGCCAGCATCGATACACCAACCCACGAGTGCTCTGTGGCCAACGGCCTTTAATAACGTGCAGAGCACCCCGTCCCAGCATCAAAAGCACCACCCCACCGCCAATCGGTGCAGTCACCATTGTTCAATGATTAAAAAATAAATGCGACAACCCCTAACCCTGCAGGTGTCTCTTGCTCTTCGTGTGGCCTTCAGTGGTGTTAATTAACAGTGGTTCACCTTTATGGCATAGGTGCCACGTTGACCCATAGGTCCATCCCCGGGTGGTGCTTGGCCGCAAACGAACTGCGGTCCATTGTGGGTGGCCACAAACATTGCGGTCCATATGGTGTATCGATCCCGGCAGCAAACAGCGAAAGTGCAGGCCCACAACTGCGCAGCCAGCACCTCTCTCTCCTCTCTCTCTACCCCAAAGCCAGATCCTCGGAGGTGGGAGACAAAAGAAGCAGACAAGTGAGTAAGGTGGTAAGGGCGCAAAAGTGCACGCAATGTAAGGTGATGCACACTGGGGGCACATGGGAACCAGGTGAGACAGGTACGTTCCTATCGTATGCCCCCCCCCCCCCACCAGGTAACCTACATGGCCCCTCCCTTACCCCTTACTGTATCCACAAAACACAACACTACCCATAAACATCTACTTTACAAATCAACAAACATCCCTACTGTCTTCCCCGTTCCTCCCATAAACCAAATTCGTCTTCTCTCCCTCCTAACCAATCAAATTTGCCATTTTCAACTCTCATCAAAATTTGCCATCTTCAACTCAACATCAAAATTTGCCATTACCAATTCATCATCAGTCCCTCCTAGGGAGGGAGAGATGGAATCACCCCAATGTCTCATCCACGTCGTGATGCGTCTCACAAATCCTCACAGCAATCTCATTTCCTGCACAAAACAAAGAAAACACAGGTGTGGAGTCATCATCATCACCACAGGTAAGTGGCTGCGTATGGTGCGACAGGTTCATCAATCCTAACTATCGCCTAAATGACTTTAACAACTTTACACTACCCGGGGTCTTTCTCCGGCCAAACCATTGGCCCTCTTCCACTATGGGTTCTAAAAACCAATTCCCATTGGCCAAACTGTGGTGCTCTTCAATTTGGGGTCTCACTCCCCCGATTCATCTCCCGGTGCCCTCGTACAATTTCTGGGCTGCGACGTGTACCTCTCCCAGTGGGTCTACCCACCTGCACACCTCCACCACTGCAGTTGCCTCCGAGCTTACCTGCTCCTTACCCTAACCTAACTACCAGGGGAAGGCCCTCTGGCTCTCTCCCCACTCCGTGCCCTCTCTGGCACTGGGCTGCCCGATCCACACCCGGGATCCTCAGGCACCCACTCACAACTACCGGCTCCCAGAGCCCACCTGCGGCCTCACCTGGCCGACATCCTCACAGTGGTGGAGTGCCCAACCAACTACACACACTAACAGGCTACACGCCCAGCCATTTCCACAACACTAATGCACCCATTCACAACACCATTCTGCAACCGCACCACAAATGCCAATATCCAACCACAATTTACCTGCACCCTCTACCTAACACTTACACTACCCGCCCCGGGTATCCGTGAAAGGGGTCCACTCTTCCCCCATCCACACCTTCGCACCATGCACACCACTCCGTACCACTCACTCCAACTCTCTCCACACACCTGTACTTGCACACCTGTGCTCTCACACCTGGTGCCACCTGCACCCTTCTCTCCCCAAGCGCATTCGCGCTGATCCACACACTCACTACTCATACACTGCTCCACACACCTGTCCAGTTGCACACCTGTGCAATCACACCTGTTCAATTCTCACAAACACGGCATCATCTCAGCTAACTACTCCCTTCTGAAACTTGCGCTTCCCAGTCGTCCCTTTAAACTATTGCGCTCCCTCGTCATTATCATCCATACTAATCTACCTGCGTCCCCACTGCAGGTATCAGTCACTAACTAAACTTAACGTTACCTAATGTCCTCTTCGCTAGATCCCTACACACAATATAACCTAACCCACCCGGGCTAGTTTTCACTGCCATACACCCCATAAGCTATTGCTCCTTTGCCCCCCACATGGGAAGGATGGTGGATTTGCCATCCCACCACATCGGGGGTCTCTCACTACCAATTTTGCACATCAAATTTCAACAAATTAAAAATTTGCCAATCACTGCCCATCATCTGCCAATCACTACTGCCAATCCCTTGCCAATCGTCAAATTTTGTTTTTCTCTAATTTTGGGTCCAAAACACTAACCTCATCACCCAGTCTACTCACTACTACCTCTCGGTGCGCCAATCCCTGTCCAAAGCCCGGCTTCGTAAAGCCAAGCAATGGATGCTGGTTGTTCTGTGCCAGCGGCTGGATGCGTCCGGCACTCGGTGCAGGGACGGGGGCTTACTCGGGCCGAGATCCCACGCATCACCTCGGCGTGGAGCCATCCAATGTCCCGATCTCGACCTGCCGGCACGTCTCAACAAAACGTGGTCGCCATAACGACCCTTCCTATCGGGCTGCCAGCTCCGCCTAGTGGAGCACGGACGCGGCCGTTCAAAGCGAGGCCCGGCACGCACCGAGGGCCTGCTTCGGCTAAAAGTCGTTCTAAACTCTACCCCGTCTAACGTCGATGCTTCACCTGCATGCTTACACCCCGCAGCCCGTTCCTTGCTCACACATCCAGCCGTGCCCATGCTCCTCGTACCTTTCCTTACACACCCAGGTACACCCATTCCACTCACAGCCTTGGTCACACACCTGACCACCGAACACTTTGGCACACATTCGTTGCTCGCACACCTCACCAATACACCGCTTCGCGCCCCCTCCTCGGTCACCTCCTCTGTGACAATCACAGGTGTGCCCTCATTCGCACACCCATCCACGTGCCTCACCACTAACTCCAGCGTGCATTCCCACTCACGCTCTACCATTCCAGGTGTGCATCCTTCCATCCCAGGTGTACATCCTCGCTCACCTGTCACAACCAACTCACGCTCCTTGTCACTCTCACTACTCTCACTACTCTCACCTCCACTCGTGACAACGCACTCACCCTTACTCTTGACAGCACACTCTTTCTCCATGCACCTGTCCGTCACACACCTTTCTCGCGCACACTCTCCCGTTACACCCTCTGTAACACTCACCACAGGTGGACACTCTTCCTTACTTCTGACAGCGCACTCTTTCCTCATGCACCTGTCGGTCACACACCTTTCTCGCGCACACTCTCCCGTTACACCCTCTGTAACACTCACCACAGGTGGACACTCTTCCTTTCTTCTGACAGCGCACTCTTTCCTCATGCACCTGTCCGTCACACACCTTTCTCGCGCACACTCCTGCGCACACTCTCCCGTCACACCCTCTGTAACACTCACCACAGGTGGACACTCTTCCTTACTTCTGACAGCGCACTCTTTCCTCATGCACCTGTCCGTCACACACCTTTCTCGCGCACACTCTTGCACACACTCTCCCGTCACACCCTCTGTAACACTCACCACACCACGCTTCCATGTGCTCCCTCGCACATGTGCTACGACCGACTCACTCTCGCCAGCACCCTCACTCCTTGGCGTGCACTTTTTCCTCACACACCCCAGAGTCGGACTTTCTCGCACACCTCCTTTTTCGCACACCAGACCTGTCGCACACTTCACCAATGGCCTCTCACGAACACCCGGGTCCATCTCGACCCCCAAGCTTCTTAAATCCCCTGGCGCATCATACGCACGACCATATTGGTCACCACTTACACCGGGTCCTCTTCCTCTTCGCTTCTCCTCCATCACCTGCGAATCCCTCATCCGGTTAACGAGCACATCACGATCCAAACACAGACTTTGGACCAATTCTTTTACTTCCTCTTTTATCTCTTTCTTATCCTCTCTCCGTCGCTTTTTAATTTCGCTCACCCCTTCTTCCACTTCTTCTAATTTGTGCCTCACCTCTTTTATTCCCCGGTACGTCTCCTCAAGCTCGTCCTCCAAGGCTACCTTGACCGTTTCCATGTGCGTCCTCACCTGCCGGTCCTTCGTCTCCATTACCTCTACCACCTCGTCCAACCTCGTTGTCAGTCCCTCACGTACCATCTGACATTCCCTCTTTGTCGCTATTAAGTCGTTTTTTATGTCGTTTTGTGTCGCTTTTAAACCTCCTAATACCGCAGTGTTCCTTTGAACCTGCTCCGTTAGTCCTTTTTGTCCCTCCGTCAGCTGTTCCACCTCCTGCGTCAGGACCTCTATGCCCCCTTGTAACTTTACAGTCCCCTTTCTCACCTCCTTCTCCATGTGCTCCTTACAGTGCCTCACCTCCTCGCGCACTCCTCCGACCTCCTCACTCACTCCTCTTCTGATCTCCTCTCCCATCACTTGCATCTCCTGCCCAGATGCCACCCTCATCTGCTCCATTTCCTCCCTGTGAGCATCCAGTTTGGTTTCTACCCCCATTCTGACCCCCTCTATCTGCTGCTCCATTTGTTTAACTTCCCTTTCCGCTTGGTCCCTCATGTCCCTCAATTTGCCTTCCATACTGTTTTCTAACCCCTCTAACCCATTTTTCACTCCCTCTATCTGATTCTCCTGGGCAGCCATTCTATTTTCCACCCCCATTAACCCATTTTTCACCTCTTTTATCCCGTTGTCTAACCCCTCAAAATTATTGTCTAACTTCTCACCGGTACCCCTCGCTTCGTCCCTCATTACCCCCATTTGGTTTCCCATTACCCCCAATTGCTCACTCTGAGCATCCATCCGGTTCCCCATTACCCCCATTTGGTTTCCCAAGTCATTCCTCAGGTCTTCACTTGTCTGGACCATGAGCGCCTTTATTTGTTCCATAAATAGGCCCCAATCCATCGGCGGCGCTGCTACGGTCGCGGGCGCGGTGACCAGCGAGGCGCCATTTTGTGCGTTTGCTACCCCCGCTGTTTCGCTCTCCTCACGTGTCTCAATTTGGTCCTGGACCGACCCTGCTTCACTCTCCCCTACCGGACCCCAGCCGTCTTGATCCGCCATAGCGCGACTTTCAAAATTCGGTTTTTTTTTTTTTTTTCGTAAAACAAATTCAAATTTCGGCCGTTATAATTTCGCGCGGGAAACGCGCTCCAAATCGATTCTAACTGTTACAAATTTGGGCCTAATAAATTTAGTCCCGGGTTCGAATTCCACTCCTCGACACCAATTGTTACAGACGTGGCTTGGATGTTATTTACCGAGCGGTTTTATGGTATGACCACGTCTGCACAAGTTACCCGATTGTGCCCGAACGTTGACTAGTCGCGCGATGCTGGCTCAATAAGAAAAAGAAGACACCCGGCTGGATTACAATAACACAATACGACACCAATGTTTCAATTCTCAAGACCTCCGGAGGAGATTATATTCGTACGGAAAGGTCAGATTACAGGGGCTAGAGGTATAATCACAGAAAGACAGGCACTTAGACACACTCTTATATTAACCCCGGACAGACGACAGACAAACGGGACAACGGCTGACTCACACGGGGGTTGATGACAGGAAAGCGGGTATCGATGGCTCCAGGTCCTCCTGGGCTCGGGGCAGGGTACAGTACGGTCCGGTCCGGTCCAAAGATGCGGGGAGGTATCGTCGCGCTGGGGGTGGCGGTGGCTTCTCTCTCCAAGCTGAGGCGCATCTCTCGTCACATCCGGCGCGGGGCCGCGTATATCCGGCGGGGAGTGACACGCCCTCGGCTCGTTAGCTCCGCCCCAGATGGAATCGGCACGTTGCTTCTCATTGGATGCGTGGGGGGGTTACTGGCTCCGCCCCTGACGAGGAGCTGACAGCCAGCCCCTTCGGGGTAACGCCGTGGAGCGCATGGTCATGGCGGGTAACCGAGCCGGTGTGAGGACGCACACTCCCCGCCCCTCTGTTGTTGTAGTCGTAGTTGTAGTTGTAATTGTTGTTGTAGTTGTTGTTATTGTTGTTGTTTGGGGAAGAAGATGGGAGGAGGTATGGGAAAGGTCCTAAACTCACTACTGATGCCATATAATCACATTCTGGTGCAACGAAGAGTCATAATTAATGGAGACGAGGCCTTAACTGACATAGAATAAGAATAGCTAGGAAGATGTCCGAAAGTTGTCTACGTGTGGTGCGGTGGACCTGGGCACGACATTTAATGGGGGAATAAGGGGAAGGTCGGCTCTACTGATTGTTATTTACATGCAATGGGACTAGGGAATGGGGGATTGGGGAAAGTTGGGGAGTATTGGAGAAAATAGGGGAATATTTACAAGCGGATATGGAGGCCAAATTCCATATTCGCAACAATATTATATTGAATTGAATTGAAATTTGAATTTTTCAATAATTAGGGGTACTTCTATGACCGCACTCTATGACCTCTAATAGCATGATTCTTGTTTATAAGACTATAAGGAAACTGTTAAGCTAAAAAAAAAAAAATCAAAAAAAAAATCACCTGTTCACCAGTACTACACCCTTAAAGGTTGCACCCCTAGTTAGTCCACAAGCAACACGTAGGCCACCATAGGACTTTAGTTATTTCATTATTATGTGTTTTAGATAAGGCCTGTGTTTCCAATAGTTGAATCTGCGTTGCGTCAATCAAATAAGATTAGGCCCATTCCGTCCATTTTGCGACCTCCCTCTCCAAGCGACGCCATTACGCGCCCCTACAGTCGGTGCCTTAGCGTTCGCTCAAGCGCTGCCATAAACCATGCGGTCAGGCCCGAGGAAAAAGGGGGCGGAACGCCAAGAAGAAGGTGTGGCCTGTCAACCAGCCATCAAAGGCGTGGCCGGTTAGCCCTCACCAGCCAACCAGGGCTGATGTAACATCACCGACAGGCGTGGCCTTGAGGCCACGTAGTGATCACGTGCTCGCATTATATAAGCGCGAACGCAAAGCCCTTTCACAGGACTTACACGGAGTTGGAGGCGCGCGCATTACCAAGAGGACTTGGTCGGGAGAGTGCATTGCAAAGGGACTACTTGTCGGGAGCGCTGGTTGCTTGAAGAGAGAGATACGGCAGCACTCGAGTGGAAGGTTGGCGGTAAAAAGGACTCTTGTTGGAGAGGCGCTTATACGAGTCTGATTGGGAAATGCGCACAAGTTTGGTTGGAGACCGGTTGGAGACCAGAACCGGAGCCTGGACTGGAGCCTCACCTGGAGCCTGGACCCCATCACCGGACCCTCTACCTGAACACCTACCAGCTACAATCCCCATGTGAGTGTGTATGTTTGTCTGGGGTATAGAATAAGACTGCTTTAAGACTGCCCTGTGTCCTGCTTCTTCTTCTTCCTTTCTTGTACATTCTTTCCTTTCCTCTTTTTGTTTGTAATAAATTCACCTGTTCTTTCTGGTTTCGTCTTAATCCTTTCGCTTTTGTCTTTTCTCAATTGAGTACCTGTGGCACGAGTAGGAACCACTCAGAATCGGGTTTAGTCTCATTGTTAACAGCTCGGATCGCGGATTGCTAACCGCTCGGCATTTTCCAACATATCCGTAGTTCGAGCGGGAGTTATTCCCTCATTTCTGGCCGGCGTTGGTATTTAGGTAGTAGTGAACCCCTAGGCCTAACAAACCCTATCTAACGCCGTGCCGGGAAGGATGTTATAACACCCAGGACTCGGGACGGCCAGCTAAAAAGACAAGGGGATTAACCCCCCCCCCCCTTTATAAGGGGAGAGCCGACCCCCGAGATCCGTAACAATATATATATATATTGTTGCAGTTCTCTCGCCGGCCTTCTCCCCTTATCAAGGGGGGATTAATCCCCTTGTCTTTACTGGGCCTGGCGGAACCGGGGCTTGCAACATCCCTTCCGGACAGCGCCAAATAGGGTTTCGGGACCAAATTCTCGCTCGTACCTAAGTACTCGCGCTGCCCTGGAAGCGAGGAAACAAGCCTCACACGAACCACGTGTGGTTGGAACACGCCGAGCGGTTTGCGTTCACGTGATCCGAGCAGTTATAATTAATGGACTCCGATTTAAGCGATATTATTCATGCCACGCTTAGTCAATGATGAAACCACAAAGACGATTGAATCAAGAAGAAAGAACAGATTGGTTTAATTATTATTACACGTATATACAGCTCAAGGACGAAGAGACACAGAGCAAGCTTAGACAGTCTTAATTACCCCAGAGACGACGGGCCCGTCTCACACTCACACGGGGTATTGCAGATGGGCAGGTGTTCCCCAGCGTGTCCAAGGATGGTCCTCGTCCAGCTCTCCAAGGTCCCCGGAACGTCCGTGAAGATGGAGGTAGGCGAAGGCAGGGACTCGTGGTGTGTCTCTCGAACCACGGAGATAATATCGGGGCAAACGGTAGAGAGGACTTTTACGGCAAAGGGCGGGACGGCTTTTACGGCAAAGGGCGGTTACTCAGCCTCGTTCACTCGCTTGGCTGAAATGCGCAAGTTCGTTATAAACGCGCCTGGCTGCGCCCACGTATATTCAACGACCAACTCCTCTTCTTCAATGCCTTGGTGTTTGTTAGCGTGCGCGTTCTCATGCGATGGTCAAGTTCATCAAGCGGTACAATGCGATTGCGAGTTCTAACATCAAGTCCCCTCTCTGCAAGTCCTGTGACGCAAGTCCTTTACAACGCTGCAGTCCTTTTGAGGGCTTTGCGCAGCGGGTTATATAGGCCCGCCCCGCGAACCTTCTGGAACTCACCAGACTCTTCTCACCACGCCCTCTGACGCCACCACCTCTGAGCTCTGATTGGCGGCTCATGCTTACCATCATCGCATCTGCCGCTCCTGCCCTCAACGCCGCCCCCACCTTCTTAGGCCTACCTCGTGTTAACTCGACTAAGGAACAACCCATGGGAAGCTAAATGGATTCCGCCTATAGAGGTAGAATGGTTTGCAGAAGTAGGACCTATTCTCCTGTCTTTACACAACGCAGAATTAACACTGGAAAGGGCCTACTCTCACACATACTAAGAAATAACTCTACTACAAATGAGGCTACATGTTACTTGTGTGACTATCTATGGGGGGCAACCTTTAACCTTTATTGAACTCACTTTACAAACCTCAAAACCGTAGCAATATATATATATATATATATATATATATATATATATATATATATATATATATATATATATAAAATATATATTGTCCTGTGGATGGCTCCATTAAGACAGAGCAGCCATGGGTGACGAATCAAGCTTACTTTGAGGCGTTATCCAATTGATGGTGGTCCTTGGTGGATGATACGCGAACAGAAGGAAGAAGAATACCGACTCACCTGTATGGGCCCGCACAGGCATCTTCACTCTGCAAATCAATTCAACCCGAGACGGATGTAAAATATACAAAAGGGATATTTATTTTACGGAACCCGAGAACAATGAACGCAACGGTAAAAACTAAGACCTCGGTTGGGATCTCACACACCTCACTTCAACAACAAGCACAAGGGAAGAATTAATAAACGAAACCGTTGTGTTATGTGTGGTGCGGCTTATCTCTGTCTGCAGTGTCAGGGATCGTCAGGGATCGTCGGTTCCAAGCACACAAGCCCGCCGCGGCTCCGATGTTGGTGGGAAGTAGGCCTCGATGCGCCCCCGTTCGCGCGCTGCCAGGCCAATGCACGCCGCTGCGCAGCAAGCCTTGTTTGCACCTCGGTCCCGTACGCGAACGCAGGCAAGGAGGATCGTCAGCGCTCCACCGCCTGTCGTCGCCCAACAAGCAAGGGTCCAAATGGGAAGAGGTCCAATGCAAGGAAAGAAGGGAAGAGGAAGAGTGTGTCCAGGGCAAGCAAGAGATCTAAGCACAAGAGACAGTTCCAATGAGTGGGCAGAGGGAGAGAGCAAAATTCCGGCGAGCGAGTGGTTTTACCGGCCATCTCATGATGTCAGCCCTCTTTCTCTCTCCAATCCCTGCCTCGCTTCTCCCCTCTTGAATGTTCCTATCACGTCCGTCGCTTCCCATTGGCCGAGCGCTTCGTGCTCCTTCCCTCAATCCGAGGGAAGCTTTCTGCCCTTCCCCCGGCCAATCACAAGTCCTTCCTACTCTGCAAATCGGCGGCCTGCTTCTTACCCCGCCCTTGACCAATCACGAGTCCTTCTGGGCGTGGCTATTGCCTGGCTTGCTTGATGTGTGTTACTATGTCAGCTGGTGATGTGGCTGGCTGTGGCTGCATTGGCAGCGTGCCAAACTGGCTTCCGGTGGGTTTAATGGTTATTGTGGCGAGGGGGGATTTAAGTAGTGTTTGTGTGGTGTTTTTAATGGTGGGATTTCTAATCTACGTGTCTATGTGCATTGCCATATGGGACAATGGGATGACCACAGGTTTGACACACCTGGGAATTAGCTTAATCCCTATTCTACTTATCACAAAGCCATCCTCGTATGACCACAAAGATACACTTAATCCGAACAAACCGCCTAAACAGAACTTATTACAGGTGAGGTTCCCTATCACAACAGTCGAAGCACCTACCTATGCAGATCTACCTGGATCTATCTATATATGCCCTACCCCAACATTCATAACAATATATATATATATATAGCTTCCATATTTTTTAACTTCTGAAAATAACATTGGCTTGGCCTACATGGCACCCACATAGGGCACAGTTCAAAGCTCACTCAAAGCCCAAGTCCAGTTCGGCCTGCCTAACTGATGAAAACTCATGTGGGCTCCAGCTGGTCTTGCTGGCTGGGTTCTGTCATATGAAAACCACCACCATTTCATCCGAATCTTTAAAAAGTCATACCAAAGACTTCAAAAATGGCATGTGCTGCTTCCTTGCTTGAAAAGGTAGAGCACGAACAAACCCCTTTGGTTGGCATCCATGGGTAGGTTGAAATTCCTCTTGCGGAAATGCCCCTCTGAGTAGGTGAGAAAAGTGGTGCTATTGTTATGATGTCGCTGGTACCCAGTGTATCCCGCGAAGTGATGGTAGTTCCAGCACTTCCCCCAAGCTCAGTGGCTGTGTTAAGTGCTTGTCTCATCAGTATGTCTGCGTGTGTGTGTGTGTGTGTGTGTGTGTGTGTGTGTGTGTGTGTGTGTGTGTGTGTGTCAGCTCTATTACGAGCTTTAGCCCAAGTATTTGGGTATTTTGGGTAGCCCAAGTATTTAGCCCAAGTATTTTCATGGTACACTGAATCTTGTGGTGAGGCGGTTGCCCTGAAACAACTTGCCTTTGCCTCTTGGAAGGCGAATCCAAATGAAGGCAATCTCCATTCCTTCCACCAAGCTCGGAAGAAGTGTGTGTCTACCCTCAGGAGAGCCAGGAAACACTATCTCTCTACTCTCAAGACTGAACTCTCAAACCTGTCTCCATCCTCCAAATCCTGGTGGCATCTGGTCAAATCTGTTTCTGGTGTTTGTTCCACCTCCATCCCCTCCCTTACCTCAAATGGCTACACAGTTGACACCGCACGTGACAAAGCCGAATGCCTCGACTCAAAATATTGTGTCCCAAACCCATCTCTCTTTGTACCCACCTTACCTAGTCGTACCCAGCTGCTCCTGGACTCTGTGTCCTTCTCTCCTGACAAGGTGAAGTTTCTGTCAAACCTCGACTCTGATTCTGCAACTGGACCAGACGGCAACAGCCCACGGGTCCTAAAATTCTGTTCTTCCGCTCTTTCACTCCCTCTCTCTGTTCTCTTCACCCTCTCTTTTGCTCAAGGTCATCTGCCATCTGCTTGGAAATCAGCCAACATTACCGCTTTACACAAGAAAGGTGCAAAAACAGATCCTTGCAACTACAGACCCATCAGCCTGCTGCCAATAATCAGTAAGGTCATGGAATCAATCATTGCTTCTGACATCAAATCCTTCCTCCTCTTCTCCAATGGCTTGATCTTGGATCATCAATTTTGATTCAGACCAGGCCATTCTACTCTGGACATGCTGCTTCTGCTGTCTCAACAATGGATGGAGGTCCTGAATGCGAAACAGGAAATCAGAGCTGTCTCCCTTGACATATCTCGCACCTTCAATACGGTCTGGCACCCCGCCCTGCTAACCAAACTCCCCTCCTATGGTATCCATGGAAACCTCCATGCATGTCTTGCAGACTTCCTCTCTGGTCGCAGTCAACGTGTGGCCCTGAATGGAGTTCTCTCATCTCCCCTTCCTGTTCAGGCTGTAGTTCCTCAAGGCAGTGTTGTGGGCCCTGTGCTTTTTCTCGTCTTCATCAATGATCTCTCCGACTGTCTGGAAAATCCTATCTCTTTGCTGATGACTCCACTCTCTGCCGCTCCATATCTCAACCCTCAGATCGGCAGGCAGCAGCCTCTTCACTCTCTGCAGACCTGGATAACATCACAAACTGGTCAAACAAGTGGAACATGTCTTTCAATCCTGACAAATCTCACTCTCACTTTGCCTCTCCGAAAAGACCGACTGGACAACCTTCCCATCTACTTTCTGAACAATCCTCTTGAAGAAGTTCTGTCACTCAAGCTTTTGGGCCTCACTATCAACCATGATCTTTCCTGGGAAAACCACATTTCCAAGCTGGCCTCCAAAGCCAGTCGCCGACTGGGCATCCTCCGTCATGCAAAGTCCTTTCCGGGCACTTCTGAGCTCCTCACCACATACAAAGCTTTCATCCGCAGCTTAATGGAATACTGCTCTCCCCTCTGGGCTGGTGCTCCTGCCTCACACCTAGCTCTGCTTCACACTGTTGAAACAAAAGCATTCAGAATCATTGGAATCTCCCGTAATGAAGCTGATTCTGAGGGCCTTTTTCCCTTTCACCGCAAGCAGGTTGGTGGTTTTTCTGTCTTTTACAGACTCCTCTCCGGCCTTGCTCCTCCTGCTCTGTCTGTGCTCTACTCCCCAAATATTCCTGCAGGACGCACAAGATCTGCCAACAACCCTCTTCTGGTGAAGCTGCCAAAATCAAGACTCTCTGCATTGGTGGGAGCGATTCATTAAGATTAAAATTGACGGTCTTAATCAAAGCTCTGATCAATCGGATGAAAATGGATTGTTTTTCAGATTAAAATTGATTATTTTAAAAAGTTTTACCTTGGGTTGACCTTTGACTTTTTGACCTTCGGTGCCCGGCGGTGACGTCACACAGCGCCCGGCCCCCTTCGGTGCCCGGCTATGACGTCACACAGCGCTTGGAGATGGAATAAGAAAAGGAGCGGTATACAAGAAGACACGAATCCTAAAACTGTCGAATATTTATCTAAATTTGACACGAGATTTTAATTTGTTACAAACCACCTTCCCCATATTTCAGGAGCGTCAAACTACAGATCATTAACACCATCAGCAGAGGGAGATGTACTAATCAATCCCAATGGCAATAGCGGGTGATGTTTCACATACTACGTATTTATTATATGTACTTCGTTTGGAGAGATTTCTGAGGTAAAGTCGATTGTTTATTCGAGTTTACGATTATTTATCAGTTCATTAGTTATACACGATATTCTGGACGAGCCTTAATATGTCGGAGATGGCCACAGGATCCACAGTATTTGCGTTATTGCGTACGTAATTAATAGACGATTTCCGTTCGCTTTAATCAAGGCGCTGCGGACATATTAATCGGACATATTAATCTCCGAGAGCGCAAATTGGATGTTTATTCGGGTCAAAAATCGATTCGAGGGTTTTTTTAAAGGTTATTTTTTGTTGCCTCAACCGATCGAACGACGTCCTTTGAGGAAAACTTGCGCGTTACGTCAACGGACACTGGGCCTACGTCACTGCACGTCCTGGGAGATACCTGCCACGTACGGGACGACAACATTGGCTCTACTTCGTAAATGAAAGGCAACACAAGAGTACCACAAACAATGCGTTGGTGACCTATTTTTTGCACTCGACTTACGACGAAGGCCGCGCGCCTTGGCACGTGACGTCAGGCGCGTTTTTGCGTGACGTCACGCGCCGTGTGTCGGGTCAAAGGCGGCGCGAGGTTCTGTGGGAGAAGTGATGCTCTTGGTACTCGTACCGAGATTCGTGCTGGGATCGCAACGTTGCGTGGCTGACTCGGCCGCTGCTTCCTCGCATTTGGAAGCCGCAGGTTCGTGAGTGAAACTGAAACATCCTGTTAGATTGTTTGGTTGCGCGGGACGTGCATCACTCTTGTGAACACGACACGAAGATTGATTCCTGTTTCCTCTGAAAGTCGATGCGCGCTGTGGTATTTAATAATAATATCCAATGTAAATATCTTCGATCGAGTCGGGGTCGGTTCGGGGAAGCGCTCAGCGCTGCACGATCCGGGGATGTTACCACAGTCGACGGGACTTGGTGCTTGTTCGTTAATAATGGGTGCTCGAAGACCAGAGTTCGGTCCATCCGTTGGCGGTCAGGTACTCACCCTGTCATTGTTTGTCTGCAACGTCCGTTCTTTGCAGGTAGCATGGAGTCTTGCGTTGGAGACGCGTCCCAGGAGTCTGCAAGGATGTGGATGGCTTCACAGACATCATGGATTCCGGAGCATGGATAGAAGACGCCGGTACGTAGGCCTTGCACTCCAATCGATCAATGTGGTGGCTGCACCGTTTCTCTTGGTACAGATGTGTATTTGCTTCAGATTCGGGTCTCTAATTGCCTGAGACCGAAGCAGAGCGTAAAGTCTGGTTCAAATTACACGTTAAGCTACTTGTTGAAATATTCGCTTGTGCATTTCTTCCGAACATTGTGTACACTTGGTAAGATGCAGACGAACTGGATACTGGTAAAAAAAAACTATGGATTTGTTTGACTGGCATTCCCGACGATTTTGTGAAACTGGTGGAAGCGACCGTGGAACTGGTGGAAGCGACTGTGGAACTGGTGGAAGCGACCGTGGAACTGGTGGAAGCGACCGTGGAACTGGTGGAAGCGACCGTGGAACTGGTGGAAGCGACCGTGGAACTGGTGGAAGCGACTGTCATACTGGTGGAAGCGACCGTGGAACTGGTGGAAGCGACCGTGGAACTGGTGGAAGCGACCGTGGAACTGTTGGAAGCGACCGTGGAACTGTTGGAAGCGACCGTGGAACTGTTGGAAGCGACTATGGAACTGGTGGAAGCGACTGTGGAACTGGTGGAAGCGACTGTGGAACTGGTGGAAGCGACTGTCAAACTGGTGGAAGCGACTGTCAAACTGGTGGAAGCGACTGTCAAACTGGTGGAAGCGACTGTCAAACTGGTGGAAGTGACTGTCAAACTGGTGGAAGCGACTGTCAAACTGGTGGAAGCGACTCTCAAACTGGTGGAAGTGACTGTGGAACTGGTGGAAGTGACTGTGGAACTGGTGGAAACGACTGTGGAACTGGTGGAAGCGACTGTGGAACTGGTGGAAGCGACTGTCGATCTGGTGGGAGCGACTGTCGGACTAGACTGCTGGACGCGGATGTCGGACTAGACTGGTGGACGCGGCTGTCGGACTAGACTGGTGGACGCGGTTGTCGGACGAGACTGGTGGACGTGGCTGTCGGATGACGAGACATGGCTGACCTCACCAGTAGAACAGGAGTGCTGTGCACACCAAATGCAAAATCACTTCATTGTGTAATTTGGTGTGGTGGTGGTGTTGCTTGTGGTTGTTGTTTCAGGCCCTTGAGTGTTAGAGAATGACACAGAATGGACAAAAAGTAACCATGATATCATTTTAGAGGGAAGAGGGGAATATTAAGCATCAGGAATTATACATTACGATAAAGTAAAATACCTCAAAACAGCTTTGTACAGTAATTACCAGGACAATATTACAATGTGCAAAAAAAATTATGATTTAAAATAGAGCAAATCGACTTTTCTGCAAAAAACAATCAACAATGCATAAAATGGTGAACAATCAAAGGGAGGCGCAAAGCTCCCCTCCTTTTATATAAGGGATCGTTTCTCTGTATGCAGCTTTAACATGAGGACTGCAAATACGTTTCTCGGCTTCTACTGGACAAAATCGGCTGGAAATTTCAGAAGTAAATGCTTTGTACATGGAGGGTAATATGTTCCAAATTTCAGCAACGTCTGTTTCCACATTCGTGAGTTTTATTTAGAAAACCCTCAAAATCACGTTGGTGTCCGTCCGTCCGTCCGCCCGTCCGCCTGTCCATCCGTCCATAGCTTATAGAAAATGTCGAGCAATAGAAAAGAAGGAACATTCAAAAAAATCTTGTGCATGCTGTACTACCCTTGTGTTCTTAGGAGGAATCGGTTCATCCCTCAGTGCCAGTTCTGCTTACCAAAAGTGGCCCACTGGGCAGCTCGCATACTTCGCTCGCGCGCCGCCACCGTACCACGGAGAGTGAGCGTGCGTGCGCCCGGCTCCGAAGATGCGAGCCGGACGTCTTACCCATTCAAAGTTTGAGAATAGGTTGAAGCCGTTTCGGCCCCAATGCCTCTAGTCGGTCACTTTACTGGATAAAACTGCACATCCAGCGAGAGCTCCCGCTATCCTGAGGGAAACT
Source organism: Myxine glutinosa (assembly GCF_964187855.1). Taxonomy (NCBI): domain Eukaryota; kingdom Metazoa; phylum Chordata; class Myxini; order Myxiniformes; family Myxinidae; genus Myxine; species Myxine glutinosa. Next base: position 176,471,556 of record NC_136266.1, on the reverse strand, counting down.
TCAGAGGGAACCAGCTACTAGATGGTTCGATTGGTCTTTCGCCCTTCCAGCTATACCTGGTGGAACCTTTTGCAATGTTTACCTCTGCCACCGAAGGTGGATGGAGGTTATATTTTCACCCCTGTCTGTCTGTTTGTTGGTTTGTGAACAAGATATCTCAAAAAGTTGTTGACGGATTCAGACGAAATTTGGCAGAAAGGTAGTGTATGTGACACGGACTAAATGATTAGATTTTGGTGAAGATCCGGATCCGGATCCGGATACTATAATTTTTAAAGTAGATTCTTCACCATTGGGAGATAGATCCAAAGATGATACATAGCACGATATGTCAAAAAGCTATACATGGATTTGGACGAAACTTGGCAGAAAGGTAGTGTATGTGACACGGACTAAATGATTAGATTTTGGTGAAGATCCGGATCCAGATCCGGATACTATAATTTTAAAAGTAGATTATTCACCATTGGGAGATAGATCCAAAGACGATACATAGCACGATATCTCAAAAAGTTATACACGGATTTGAACGAAACTTGGTGGAGTGGTTGTGTGTGACAAGGACGAATCGTTTCGATTTTGGTGAAGATCTAAATATGGATTCGGATAAGAGAATTATTTATTTTTAAGTGATTCTTCACCATTGAGAGATCAGGCGAAAAGCGATATATAACATGATATTAAAAAAAGTTATGGACAAATCATGACTAAACTTGGTGGATGAGTTGGTTAGGTGACAAGAACAAGTCGATTAGATTTTGGTTCAGGTCCGAATCAAGATCCGTCCTATCAGTGGGATACAAAACGTAAACTGTTCAGCATGGCGGAGATATGCTCTCTACTGAGTGCCATTCTAGTTTAACTTTGCTATAAGGGGTGTTACGGATTCGTCACTTCCGTTGTTGTAGTTTTCATCCACTGTAAACATTTTTGATTCCATGTACTATTATTGTTTTCAAAAGGTTTATTGTGTATGAACTGTTTTCAAAAGTTGAAAAAGTTAGTGTTAAAAGAAACTGGAAACCGGATCGGGAACCGGACGACGACAAAGAAGAAGAAAAAAGAAGGCGGAGCGAGTGGAGTCGGACAAGAAGCATAGTTGCTTTGCGGTCTGGAGAGAACATTGGCGAGCAAGAGTCACGAGTGAACTTTGGGTTTCCCAGGAAAGGGATTCCTGCGACAGAGTTGTTATCGCTGTGACAGATTCACCTGCGTGTCAGGTTTTGCGATCGATTCCGAAGAGAATCCTCGTCGTGCCGTTACGTCTCGAGTACGGGCCGTCGGCCATTTTGACTCGTGCACTTTGTGCGTCAAGCAAGGTTTCTTTGCTTCGCTTCAGCCGTTCTCACCGCATTCAGACGTTTATCTGGTGTGTGTGTGTGCAACGCAGATTATGAAGGTAAATCTGAGGTTCGCCGACTGTGAGCCGTGAAACGTCCATACCCGAGGGTGTGATTTTCCAGTCGCCTGGAGGGCGCCTTTGGATTTCCCAGTTGCCTTGAGGGTGCCTTGGTGCAGCTTTGGCCGTGTGGCTTGGCCGTCATCCGGACGGGATTCTGGTCTCGATTAGACATCGTTCTGACGATCGCTGGAGCGGATCGACTTTGGCTTGAAGCCGGGATCGACTTCGGCTTGAAACCGGAATCAACTTTGGTTTGAAGCAGGGAAAGAGACATTGGGAATGTTCTTGGTTCACTCACTTGGAGCACAGTGAGTTATATGTTACGAAACTGATGGTGCCATCATAGGATATATATTGATTGTACTTTTGATTACTATTATTGTTGTACTGTTATTCTTGTGTGATCTTAATGCAATATTTGTTTGTTGGTAACAATTGGTGTGGCTTCACCAGTGATCTTTGACATACAGAATAACACGTTTCTGCCGTGACTCCCCTCGGGGCTCGGAGGTAGACCGTGACCAGGGGGTTGGGGAGTAGCACGTAACAGGGGGGAGTATGGGAATTGCAGTGGCCCGCCACTGATTTCTCTCTCGTTTAATCTGTCTTGATCTTGATCTCTCGTTTAATCTGTTTTGATCTGCCCATGCTTTGGTTGGAATTGTAGATATGATTGACTCCCTCAAGCTTTAACTGCACTGTACAATTCAGTGTCCAAGATAGCTTCAATTAAAGGGTCTTTTTGTTGCACTTGTTCCTGTCTTTTACCAGTTTGTTACCAGGATATAACCACGTGCCATGTATGGCAACCATACCTGTGGGTGTTCGGTAGGGGAGGGGGCACATGTGCTATCAGGCTGCACGCAAGACTAAAGCTGCGTGCATGTTCTTTCCCCACAGTGAAACTTCATCGGATCAGGGCATATACACATGCTTATCATTCTTGCACTTTGGTTAAAAAAGCAACTTCCATTGGTGTCTGTCGAGATTTGCTCACAAAAATGGTTTGCAGCAAAATCTCAAAGGTGGACCTGCATCCATATCCATTGTCACCCTTATACTGGGTGTGGGTGCCAGTGCAAGAAGAGACAGAAGGGAGAGGATAACTACATGAACTACATGAACTATACTTAATACATTTATGCAAAATATCTCAACAATTGCTCGAATGTTTTCAGGCAAGTGACTAAGGCTAATTACTATATTTGGGATAGTTGAATTTTAAGATTGTGAAGTAGCAATGTATTACATTGTCGTAATTTTTTTTGCTTGGTGGTTCTGAAAGATTGGATGCAATGTTCGTCCTATCTGAGTACACAGCTCATGATGCTGAGATCCCAGGTTCAAATCCCATATGCTGTGCTCGGTGTGCTGATATGTGCATTGTCTCTTAAGGTCCTTGCAATACATTGTAAAAGTCTATGACTGATGTCTCCCTAATGTCCTTGTCATGCATGAGCCTTACGCTGTGTTGACACACATATTGTTGCATGTTACGTAGTCCATTTCTTATTACCAATAATTTTGATCCATAGCAAAGTTTTGACATTCACATGAAAGTATTTAATACAGGCCAGATGACGGGTTACAAACTTGGCGTCACTAGAAGGCAGGGCCCAGAGTGGTCAATCACGTGATGAATGTTGCCATGAAAATTTACTAGGACTCCGAGTTACTCCAAACTACCAGACAGAGTAATTTAGTATGTCCAACGTACTACCACAGCTCTGGAATTTACCGAGTGTTAACCTTTCTGTGTAAACAAACCGTTAGGTTTCAAGAAAAAAGAAAACAACATTTACTACCTCCACCACCAAAGGTGGACGGAGGTTATGCTTTGGACGGAGGTCTGGAGGTCTGGAGTGGACGGAGGTCTGTTTGCCTGTGAGCAGGATATCTCAAAAAGTTATGGACAGATTCGACCGAAACATGGTGGACAGGTTGGGTGTGTGACAAGGACGAGTCAATTCAATCGTGGTGAAGTTCCGAATCCAGATAAGATAATTTGTTTTTAATTCTTAAAGTGATTCTTCATTATTGAGAGATAGGGCATAAAACGATATATAGCATGATATTTCAAGAAGTTGCCTCACTGACTTTTCCCATCATTTTACTTCACTAAATGTTCCATTCCAAGGAATTTAAACGTGGGAGGAGGCCCATCAAAGCCTGTGCTCGTATTGCCAACATATGGCTTTTGTCCATGCTCTATCCTTTTTAAATGCTGAGCATCAAGCAAGGAAGCAGCACGTACCATTTAAAAAAAAAGTTTCTTGTATGACTTGGTTTGCGGTTCGAACCACCGACCTCCCAGACTCACGAGGCGTTCTAAAAATTGCGCTCCAACAATTTACATCTGGGAGGCAAATAGTCGCTGGCAATTCGGACAATCGTGAATCAGATATTCAATTACATAACAGCTAGCTGATGGAACTTGGGGAAAAAAGTTTCAATCTTTTGTGTTCAAATTATGCAAGATGTGTGATTATGAATCAATATATTTTATAATAAAGTACTGTGTTTGGAATTGTGCAATTCCTGTCACGTACAGTTTTTCTGTTTTGATCAAGTTAGTGCAAGAAAGAAACATCCATGATGTTTGTGACACGTCTCTGCTACTTCACCTTCTCTGGAGATCATAAGATATTACAGGCACAACAGTACCTTTGAAGTCCTCTTCCATTGAGGAGGTGAAGGGTAAAAGGTTTCATGACAATGCAAATATCATTAGGAGGGAGGAGAGCTGTGGCTAGTAGAGGAAATTAGGGGAGCATGAGTTGCAAAATATTTAGGACCTCTCAAATAATTTGTACAGGTGAGAAAGCATAAATACACTATTTTAAGTGCTATTTATTAATTTATTAATTTATTATAAATACGCAATATATTTTATTTATTTTTGACCTTTTTCAAGTCATTATGCAAAAGCTTGATGAATACAGTGTTTGTGAATTTTCTTTATCACACACCATGAAGGAACAACCCAAATCTCACATGGGTGCCATTCTGAAGAGCTTTTAACATGAGGAAGCTGTGCCAATAATGATATAAATTGCAAACTGCAATCAGAGATTGCAGACCCTCGCCAGGATGTTTTTTCAGTGGTTTTTAAGGATTTTGTGTTAAAAACAAATATGGCGGCCGAACCACGTGACCGATTACGTCATCATTATTTTTTTTCTCCACCAATGTATCCCGAGAGCCGAGATGATGCTCTAAATTTCATCTTGATCGGATGAAGTTTTGTACTTGTCGAATTATGATGTTTTGATGGAGGCACCAATGACATCATCATCAGCATATTTTATTCCCCATGGAGAGTTCTTTACAATGAGCCATGTCTTAATTTTTTCCATGCAGCCCTTTTGGAGATACAGAGGTGCAATGTTTTTGGTTTTTCCAAGATGGCGGCCGAACCACGTGACGTATGACGTCATAATTTTTTTCCTCCACTAATTTATCCCAAGATGACGCTCAAGAAATTTCATCTTGATCGGATGAAGTTTGGTACTTGTCGAATTATGACGTCATAATGGAGGCACCTATGACATCATCATTAACATATTTTATTGCCCATGGAGAGTTCTTTGCAATGAGCCATGTCTCAATTTTTTTTTATGCAGCGCTGGGAGATAGAGGTGCAAAGTTTTTCGGTTTTTCCAAGATGGCGCCCATACCACGTGACCTATGACGTCATAATTGTCATTAAAAAATTCTACAGGTGGAGTTGCACCTATGGTGGAAATTTCCTGTCAATCGGACCAACGGTTGCCGAGAAAATTCTATTTATTCTGTGCGGACAAACAGACAACCGGACCCAAATGCAATACCCTCTCCTCCTGCGAGGGTAATAACGGCCAAAGTATACCCAATTGTTTTTTTTTTATTGTTCTAATCTTACCATAATTCACCAAATGTCTGTCTGTCTGTCGGTCTGTCTGTTCGAAGGTACCGTAAAAACTGCTGAACCGATCTCAACGATATTTTGGGTGGATAATCCTGGGATATCCAGGAGTAAAATAGGCTATTTAGTTTTCCCAATTTCAGCTTTGGTTGGACTCCAGCATTCTCAGGCTTGGACTCGCGTATAACATTTGCGTTCACATAACGTTCATTGTTCTCATTGGGACGATGTTGTTTTCCCGGGTGCCGCACAAACGGCTGCACCGATCGAACTCGGTGACCTCAGACAAAGACCTTTTATAAGGACACGGGTTGAATCCCTGCTTGAGAGAATTCGAACTCATTTCAACTGAAGGAAACACGTATCGGGAGTACATACGACATAGTGATTGTGAACACGATTAGTTTAATCTCTACATGAGAGAATTCCACATAGCTATTTGGGCGGTGAATACGCTAACAGATCGCTGTCTCCATCGATCTTGCCAAGGCCGTAACAGCTATCGACTCAAAATCCTTTTAGCTGTTGATTTGGTAGTTTTTACAATGAAGGAAACACGTATCGGGAGTACATACGACATCGGGAGGACTAACTGCACGCGTCTTCAGTATCAAGCTTAAATCTGTCATGGCGGATCTGAAGAGCGGAATGCTTGGAGAAGTGGTGGGATACTTCGGCATGAAGGACGATCAGAAACGTGGACTCCCACACTGCCACATCCTGCTGATACTTGCTCCTGCATGACGTTATTTTCCCAGGTGCCGCACAAACGGCTGCACCGATCGAGATTTAACGGATGTTTATATAAATTGTTCAAAATAAAAAAAGCCTTCAATTTCTGATATTTAGCCTTTTTATTTGGGCCTCCCAATTGAAGCCCCGCCCATAGGGCGGGTACCGTTGCTAATTACCAAAATGCACATTTCTAACCATGTCAGGTATGAGTGCGAGTTGAAAACTTTGTCGATTTCTACGTGAGATCTCGTACGTCCGACTTCAATCTATTTTTTTAATGAAACTTTTCATTTTTCTGATACAATTTGCCAGAGGTGTTTAGGGGTCAACTGCACTGTAGACGAGCACCGTGGAGAGTCGATAATCAAGGGCAGGCAGATCCTTTGGCAAGGGCAGGCATATTCGACAATCAAATGGAGATGTCCTCTCTGAGTCCGGGAGGACGGTGGTTCATTGAAACTAGGCCTGTGCATATCCTGTATTTTGCTAAACGTGACAATTGTCTGTTTGTTGAGTGTGTACACTTGTGAATGTTAAAATCTACGAAGTCACCATAAAAACATTTAGTCCAACTTAAGTTAAATATTTCTCCAAGAGTAATTATATACCGGGAGCCCAGGGGGGTCAGCCTAGCTGGAAAGTTAACCAATTTTCATGAATATAGCAATGGTCCATGTGCATGTCCATATAAGGAAATGGACGTCTGCCGGGCACATTATGGTGGGTGTGGTCAAAAGGGCCATTAGAAAGGGACCCCAAAATTGAGCTAGATCAGCTCTGTGAGTTAACCTGATAAAACCTACAGTCACGTGAAAAAGTAAGTACACCCCATGTAAAGTTTTGACTTTTTCAACATATTTCAACATACAGCTATTTGATCTTCATAGCAACAATATTGAAAGATAAAGGTGATATAATACAACAAATATCATGAAGCATTTACATTTTGTAGTCCATTGTATAATTTAAATAAACATCAATGCGAATTTCGCATGTGGAAAAAGTAAGTACACCCCTACATTTATCTCTATGACAAATACCGAAAATTAGAATCAGGTGCACCAGCTCAGGTGCAAATGATTAGTACAACGTTAGAGAGGATCTTGGAGGAACCTGTCTTATTTAAACCTCAGACATTTAGTTTGGTTTGCGCCTTGTTGTTGAAGTGTGCGGCGTCACCATGCCTAGATCAAAAGAGCTCTCTGAGGCCTTCAGAAAGAAGGTTATAGATGCCTACGAGTCTGGGAAGGGATTTAAAAAGATCTCCAAACAATTTGAAATCAATCATTCGACTGTCTGGAAGATCATCTACAAGTGAAGAAGATTCCAAACAACTGCCAACTTGTTCAGGCTAGGCCGCCCCAGCAAGTTCAGCCCGAGAGCAGACCGCAAGATGCTGAAAGAAGTCTCTAAGAACCCCAGAATGTCATCACGGGACCTACAGGTAGCTCTGGCTACTCTTGATGTCAAAGTGCACGAGTCTACCATTAAAAGAGGCTGCACAAATTTGATCTACATGGGAGGTGTGCCAGGAGGAAACCTTTGCTGTCCAGAAAGAACATCAGGGCAAGTCTAAAGTTTGCCAATGAACACCTAGGCAAAGACCAGCACTTCTGGAACAATGTGCCCTGGACAGATGAGTCAAAGGTAGAGCTATTTGGCCACAGTACCAGAAGACATGTTTGGCGAAAACCAAAGACAGCATTTGACCACAAGACCTGATACCAACTGTAAAGCATGGTGGTGGAAATATTATGGTTTGGGGCAGCTTTGCTGCATCAGGGCCTGGACAGCTCACCATCATATAATCCACAATGAATTCTTCATTGTACCAGAGGGTGCTTGAGGATAATGTGAGGCCATCTGTCGGAAAGTTGAAGCTCAACCGAAGGTGGACCTTGCAACATGACAATGACCCTAAACATACCAGTAAATCCACCAAGTAATGGCTGAAAAGAAAGAAATGGAGGGTTCTGGAATGGCCAAGTCAAAGCCCGGATCTAAATCCCATCGACATGTTGTGGGGGATTTGAAACGAGCTGTGCATGCAAGAAACCCCTCAAACATCACACAGCTGAAAGAATTCTGCATGGAGGAGTGGGCAAAAATTTCTCCCAGCCGATGTCAGAGACTGGTGGACAGTTATACGAAATGCCTACTTGAGGTTGTTTCTGCCAAAGGGGGCAATACCACCTGTTAGAGCCAAGGGTGTACTTACATTTTCCACATGCGAAATTTGCATTTATGTTTATTTAAATTATATAATGGACTACAAAATGTAAATGTTTCATGATATTTGTTATATTATATCATGTTTATCTGTCAATATTGTTGAAATGAAGATCAAATAGCTGAATGTTGAAATATGTTGAAAAGGTCAAAACTTTACATGGGGTGTACTTACTTTTTCACGTGACTGTACATGAAATAGTTCGGCATAGTCCCAGATATCATGAATGACCACTGCCAGACATTTTCAGTGGTGGGTTGTGCCTTCCAGACTTACATAACCGGCACCCTAAAATTGAGCTAGATCAGTTCGTGAGTTAACCCGGTGAAACCTACTGGAAAATGTTCGGCATAGTCCCAGATATCATGAATGACCACTGCCAGACAGTTTCAGTGGTGGGCTATGGCTGCGAGACACCCCCGACTGACTCCACCCTCAAAATTGAGCGAGATCAGCTCGTAAGTTAACCCGGTGAAACCTACTGGAAAATGTTCGGCATAGTCCCAGATATTATGAATGGCCCCTGCCAGACATTTTCAATGGTGGGGTGTGCCCGCCAGACTTACATAACCGGTACTCCAAAATTGAGCTAGGACAGCTCGTGAGTTGACCCGGTGAAACCTACTGGAAAATGTTCGGCCTTGTTCCAGATATCATGAATGACCACTGCCAGACAAGTTTCAGTGGTGGGGTGTGCCCACCAGACACCCCCAATGCCACCACCCCAAAATTGAGCTGGATCAGATCGAGAGTTAACCTGATGATAATAAAATTGAGAATAAAATACTATGGAATAACAGCAACATAACTTTTGAAAATCAGATGTTTTATTTCAAGTCATGGGAAAAGCATGGAGTTGTAAGGTATAACACGTCATTTGTCATGGGTATTGTAAAGACGCTGACGTTATCTGTTTAATGTAATACGTTGCCGAAACTAGAGTCCCTGTATAAAGAGAGTTGCGCCATGTGCTGACCCGAGATTTCTGGTCACGTGATTTTGTGGCGCCATTTTGTGTCTAACTTCACCGTGCGTGAACGTCAGCTTGGTACGGGAATGTTGTTTATTGCCAAACAAAATGACTGGTTGTTCTGATTTTGGTTGTTCAAACCAATCTGGGAAATATAAGATGTATAGATTTCCAAATGATAAAGTCAGAAGACAAATTTGGGAAGCGAAAGTCAGACGAAAGAGCTGGAAAGCGATCGACTCCTCGAGACTCTGCCAGGTAGGCCCACGCCGCTTGATGATCGATGTTCAAAAGCAATTCTATCTGCTCGGTTTTTTTTTGGTTGTCTGTCCGTTGAAAACCCTTTTAAAGGGAAGTGATTTGTGTTTGTTTATAATCTTCAAGGAGCTGACCAAAAATGCATTTCTGTGGGAAGAACCCTGCTCAATTTTTTTCGGGTAGTCCTAGCGGACCGCATATTGTCATTGATTGATGAAATGTCCCGGTACAGTGACATTGCCTGGTCTGCGGTTGGGTAGTCTGCGGGCAATGTCACTGTACTTTTTCACTTGTGAGGAATGAACGGAGCAGTGATGAGTCACTTGTGAGGAGTGAACGGAGTAGTGATGGTGTCTCACTTGTGAGGAGTGAACAGAGTAGTGATGAGTCTCACTTGTGAGGAGTGAACGGAGTAGTGATGAGTCTCACTTGTGAGGAGTGAACGGAGTAGTGATGAGTTTCACTTGTGAGGAGTGAATGTAGTGGGATGAAGTGTTGGTCTGGTCAGAGTGTTGTATTACGGGCATAGTTTTCTTATGGTCTGAATGTATGAATCATGTTCTGTACTGAATGTATGAACCAAGTTTTGTACTGAATGTTTACTGTGTTGGCCTCATCGTGTTCCTGGTGAAATTAAACAAGTTATGGTGAATACGACGTCTTATCTGTGCTTTTCCATATCTGTTCGACTCAACGAACCGTGCACACTGCAGGTATTTTTAAAAGTTTTTTCTCTGTTTAATTACGGCTTGGCGCAGTCGAAAATTAAGTGTTAATTAAGTCGCCAGCTATGAAACATATTAATCGATCAGGCAATATCCATCAGAGTTCTGGGCAAGGGTGTAGTAATAAATGAACGTTTCAATCTTACTAGATGCCGATGACGTTTTCCTTATGTCAGAGACAGAAGCTGACTTGCAGCTTGTTAAATCATTACAATGGAAATTTAATATAAATGTCGATAAAACTAAAGTTGTACACTATAGAAATATGGCAATACCACGTACAGAATTTGTTTTAAGTGTGTTAGACTATATATGTCGGCTGGAAGTCCTACACCGGAATTGCTCTCGGCACCCTTTAAAAAATATTGGATATGCCCACACTCCTTTCTAAAAGTTATTAAAATTCAGAGAACGACAGCATTGGTTTGTCTTACTTATAATGTTAGCTCTTATATGCAGTGTTGGCTTGTAATATGCATTGCCATACCACTTTTAATATCACCACACAGCTCTTTTTCACGGCAATAGCTGAGTTTTTGACAAAACAAATATCACCTGTATGTAATAATAAGACTAAATAATAAATATGTGTAGTAAATTTTTTTTTAGCAGGTTTAGAATATATCACCCCATATCGCGAATGTACATGTATATCTAATCCGACACACTTAGACACAAAATGGCGTCCAAATTTGAGTTGACACAACTCTCTATATACAGGGACTCTAGCCGAAACTATTATTTCCCTTTAAGTTCGTAATATTAAAGAAAGCGTTTCCGATATCATGGTTGGATAAATTGCATACTGCTGAAACAGGTATGGATTAGGCAGGGGAACAATTTATAGAAATGTCAACTGAAAATGCTATCAATGTTTTAAACATGAAAACAAAACACTTCTACTCATTGATTGTAGAGAAAAAGAAAAAGATAGAACCTGATGTATTTTATCTTTGGCAACAACGATGAGCTGTGGTACCATGAGGTCGATGCTGACATCGGTACTATGTGGTTTTACGGTGCCATGAGTGCCGCTGTAAATGGCATCTGATGCCATTGCAGTTACCTTTCGGTCGAGTAACTTGTGTGCACCACTGAAAGTTAGTGTCATGCCACCAAGGAGACATCTGAAGAACAGGTCCAGCTGTGCTGGTATCTCTGGCGGTGCATTCCTTCAAATTTTGGACTGTTGCAGGATTTGGGGTCTTGGTCTTCGGGAGCTGCATCATCAGAGATCTAAGATGGAGAGCGGCCCATCTTAACTTGTTATCCAGTTCATACCGTTTAGAATCCTCATAAAGGCGAGCCTTGGCATCCTCTTCTGGAAGAGCAGAAGTATAGATGAAGTTGCCTTTCTGAGGGTCTGCCAGTTTTATTGTGATTTTTTTCTTCTTTGAAATGGTCTTTTACCTTCCTGGTAAGATTTTGAGCTGTGTAGGCTTGGAGGTCTGCCCCATCTCCTCAGACACTGGTGTACTCCTCTTTGTACATGCAAGTAAATCACTAACTAACACAGATCGTTGCTTTCCTAGCACCTCATTCTGGATATATGAAAGCAGAGATGCAAATGCTCTCTTGTGGTAGGACTGAGACGAGCTCCCTTCATTGGGCCTATCTTGATCATCAGTCTTCCTCAGGAACTGGACACGGCATGATTTGTGGTATTCTGCTTCCTTTGCGATCAGGTCCACGCCACTCCGAATGAGACTCTTGATACGTTCGTTTTTCGAAGACTTTACCCGATGGCAAAGTGACTCACAACCGGCAACTGTCGCTATCTTCAGTCTGGGCTCCTCTTTTTCCATTTTTCTTCTTATGGATTTTGCCACAGAAAATACAAGTCCCTTTCAACAGGCCCTGCTGATCCAACTTGGGAAGGACACTGCAGCGTCTTGTTTGGATAGAAGCCTTTTTGGCAGTGGGTTCATCATCAGGTGGCAGGGGTTGTCAGGCGCTTCACTGCTGTGTAATGCTTAAGACAAGAAGGGTGATAGCTGACAGTAGATTCGTGATCACTGCTTACCAAAATCTGTTGTGTGAGAATAATGCATTGTATTAAAAAATCCCCAGAGCCACACTTTTGCTAACACCCATTATAAAAAGAAATGACTGCAGTAATACGTATTAAATATTAATTGAGAGGAATCAAAATTGACATTTTTCGTGGTATGGGCATAAGCTTACCTTGAGGGAAATGGTTCAGTCACATGTACAAGAATGATCATAATGGTCCAGTCAGACACGAAAAATATATGCCTTCATTTCCCTCAATCAAGAAAAGAGCATAAATAAACATTGTTTAGCTTTAAAGTTAATGACCGTACAGCTAAGCATATAGGCTCCACTTGTAGTAAATAGTGTGAGTAACCTTGGCTGCATAAGGTTCATTGAATGAATGAATGATCGTTTTAAGGCCATTTTTCCCCTCTAGAGCGGGGGTTAGCCTTGCGGGTCCCATGACAATCATGGTTCCCTGTTTGAAGCAATGTTTTTATGGCCGGATGCCCTTCCTGACGCCAACCCTTGGTCACGCTCTTACGATGCGCAGGGATACCGTGTACCTATTCTAAATCGGGGTACACACCGTGATCATTCATCCCAGCAAGCTGGTACTCAATTTGCCGACCTCGGAAGGATGACAGGCTGAGTCAACCCCCCTGGCGTTAATTCAGCGATCGACCGGGATTCGAACCCAGGATCCTAGGATCCCAAGCCAGTACCCTAACCGCTAAGCCAACACCAGGCTTGAATTGACATGTCTATATCAGTGGATAAGGTAGACCTAATTAATGGACAAGTGGCCCTCCATATGATGGATGGACAGCATCAGCAGGAGGGTGAGGGTTAGGTGAATTTTATGCATTTTGTGATTAGGCCTCAGCGCTATTCTGGTAACATACACGTACCTGATGGATTCAAAGGGATGTAGATGTACATGTACCGCTTTGCATCATCATAAACACACTGATTTTGAGTATAGTTACAAAGGAGAGACTTCTCTTAAATCTTTAAGTTTTAAAGCTTGATTAATGAGATAATAGGTGGCAGCATGATATCTATGGGGAGCAATTTAAGTAACAAAACTTACCTCTCATACTGTTTATAATATCTTCTTGGATGTGTTGATGACTGATCATTAATAAAATGAGTTAGGTTGCAGTGATAAGATAAATTGACTACTTGATTCCTATTTTAAACTGACTATTTCCCACACATATACCGGTAAAAGTGTCACAAAAAGTAATGCATGTAAAGTAACATGCCTGGCACCTTGTTGTCCAGGTTTGGTCAAATACATGCGGATATTGATAATTGTGAGTAAATTACAAAGCCACAGAATCAAGAGATAAATTGGGCTTTTTCTCAGCTCAATCTAGCCGTCTAGCTCAATGGAACGGGGGGGGGGGGGGGGGGGGGCGTTCGGGGGTGTCTGGTGGGCACACCCGCCACTGAAAATGTCTGGCAGTGGTCATTCATGATATCTGGGGCTATGCCGAACTATTTCATGTAGGTTTCACCGGGTTAACTTACGAGCTGATCTAGCTCAATTTTGGGGTGGTGGCATTCAGAGGTGTCTGGCGGGCACAACCCACCACTGAAAATGTCTGGCAGTGGTCATTCATGATATCTGGGACTATGCCGAACTATTTCATGTAGGTTTCACCGGGTTAACTCACAGAGCTGATCTAACTCAATTTTGGGGTCCCTTTCTAATGGCCCTTCTGACCACACCCATCAGAATGTGCCCGGCAGACGTCCATTTCCTTACATGGACATGCACATGGACCATTGCTATATACATGAAAATTGGTTAACTTTCCAGCTAGGCTGACCCCCCTGGGCTCCCGGTCTATTATGTTACGTCAAACAACAACAACAACAACCGGTAAATGGTAATAATTACGTTTCATTTATTAGCTCCGCTACCAAAGGTGGATGGAGGTTATGTTTTCACCCCTGTCTGTGTCTGTCTGTTTGTTACTTGCCGGAAAAGATTCCGGCAAGTATGTTGGTTGGTTGGTTTGTCTTAGTCTGTTTGTGCGCAGTACTACGTCTGCATCGTTGCACATAGCATCGCCATACTTTACACACATATTTGTCTTGCCCTGGAATAGACTGTGCCCAATTTTTAACTCTCTAGGCCCAAGGCCTCCATTATGACATCATAATTCGACAAGTACAAAACTTCATCCAATCAAGATGCAATTTCTTGAGCACCATGTCGGCATAAACTGGTGGAGAAAATAATTTAATGATCACGTCATCAGTCATGTGGTTCGGCCGCCATCTTGGAAATACCGAAAAATTTAGCACTATATCCCTGAAAGTGCTGAATAGAAAAAATTGAGACATGGCATTGTAAAGAACTCTTCATGGGGAATAAAATATGTTAATGATGATGTCACAGGTCCCTCCATTATGACGTCAAAATTCGACAAGTACAAAACTTCATCTGATCAACATGTAATTTCTTGAGCATAATCTAGGAATAAATTAGTTTAAAAAAACAAAATGATGACGTCATCGGTCACGTGGTTCGGCCGCCATATTTTTAATTCCGGCAAGTCCTCGGTCTCTGACCGATTTCTAGTCTGTTTGTCCGTTTGTCCGTTTGTGAACAAGATATCTCAAAAGGTTGTGGACAGATTCAAACGAAAATTGGCAGAGAGGTAGTGTATGTGACGAGGACGAAATTATTAAATTTGGGTGAAGATCTGGATTCGGATCCGCCAAGTAGAATTTTTAAAGTTATTCTTCACCATTGGGAGATAGGGTCAAAAGCGATACAAAGCAGGATATCTCAAAAAGTTATGGATGGATTTGGACAAAACTTGGTGGAGACGTTGGGTGTTTGACAAAGACGATTGCGATTCGATTTTGGTGAAGATCTGAATATGGATTCGGATATGAGATTTTTTTTTTTTTAAAGTGATTCTTCACCATTCAGTGAATGAATGAATGAATGATCGTTTTGAGGCCATTTTTCCCCGCTAGAGCGGGGGTTAGCCTTGCGGGCCCCATGACCTCATGGTTCCCTGTTTGAGGCAATGTTTTTATGGCCGGATGCCCTTCCTGACGCCAACCCTTAGTCGCCTCTTACGATGTGCAGGGATACGGTGTACCTATGCTAAATCGGGGTACACACCGGGATCATTCATCCCAGCAAGCTGGTACTCAATTTGCCGACCTCGGAAGGATGACAGGCTGAGTCAACCCCCCTGGCGTTAATTCAGCGATCGACCGGGATTCGAACCCAGGATCCTAGGATCCCAAGCCGGCACCCTAACCGCTCAGCCAACACCAGGCTTCACCATTGAGTGACAGGGCTATAAAAACCATATAGCAGGATATCTCAAAAAATTATGGATATATTTGGACGAAACGTGGTGGAGAGGTTGGGTGTGTGACAAGGAAGAATCGATTCAATTTTGGTGAAGATCCGGATCCGGCTAGTATGTATTTTTAAGTGATTTGTCACCATTGGGAGACAGGGTCAAAAAACGATACAAAGCAGGATATCTAAAAAAGTTGTGGACGGATGATTACGATTAATTGTGATTGTGTCTTGTGATTTTCTGGTCTCGTCTGAGATACAAAACGTAAACTGTTCACCTGGCGGAGGTATGCTCTCTACTGAGTGCCGTTCTAGTTTGTCTGTCTGTTTGTTTGTCTGTCTGTATGTGAAGAAAATATCTTAAAAAGTTGTGGACGGATTCAGATGAAATTTGGTGGTGAGGTTGGGTGTGCGACAAGGAAAAATTAATTCGGTTTGGTGAAGATCTGAATCCAGATCCGGATACAATAGTTTTTAAATTTTAAAAGTGATTCTTCACCATTGAGTGATCGGGCAAAAAACGATATGTAGCATGATATTTCAAAAATTTGTGGATGATTTATGACAAAGTTTGTTATTATGCAACACTTATCTTGCCAGATCGGCATGCCAGATGGCTTTTTATTTCATATTTCCTTCGGTCTCTATTTAAAAGGCATTTGTTGTTGATTCAAGTCAAAGTAACTTAAGGTGACTTGTTACTAAAAAAGAATGACATTTTCAAATTTTGTACAAAATTACTCTTCAGAGTGTGGAGAATCACAATTAAACACAAAAAAAACCCAGAATAAATATGTTAAACAACAACAACATGCATTTTAAGGCCATTTTCCCTGCTAGAGCGGAAGTTAGCCTTGCGGACCCCATGACAATCTTCTCCATCTTGCCCTATTTTCTGCATCTCTCCTTGTTAACCCGCTTGCCCGCATTTCTTCTTCGACCATCTTTAGCCAAGTCTTTCTCGGTCTTCCCCATCCTCTACTTCCTTCGACATTCATTTCCATCACTCTTCTCAACCAGTCACTTTCCTCCTTCCTCAACACATGACCAAACCATCTCAACCTATTCCTCTTCACAGCATCAATCACAGGCTCTATTCCCATCATTTTTCGCAATTCATCATTTGTCTTCCTCTCTCTCAACGATACTCCACACATCCACCGAACCATTCGCATTTCCACCCTTTCCAGCCTTCGTTGCTGCTCTACGTTCATTACCCATGTCTCGCTCCCATAAATCGCATAGAATAAATATGTTAAGACAAACAAAAATCATGATTAACATGTGTCTCTTTTGGAAGCGTCTATCTACCATATAAAACACGCGTGTGTGTGTGTGTGTATGTGTGTGTGTGTGTGTGTGTGTGTGTGTGTGTGTGTGTGTGTGTGTGTGTGTGTGTGTGTGTGTCCGTCCCTTCATAAGGCTCAGTTTTAAAGGCTTTGAGTATTGCTTTAGGAGGGATTTGAGTGGGGGTGGGAGAAGTGTGGAGAGGGGGGGAGTGGGGGGAAGGGTTGGGTTTAAGAGGCAATCTTTGAACACGACTGTGTGACCACTGATTAAAAGACCTAAAAGACTGAGGATCCAAAAGACCCCAAGGACCCAGAAGATCCCAAAGACCCAATAGACCCCAAACACTCAAAATACCCAAAGACCCAAAATACCCTGTAGACTGTTAAAGACACAAAATATAATGAAGCCCTAGAAGACCCCTAGGACCGAGAAGACCCAAAAGATTGTAAAGACCCAAAAGACCGTGAAGACCCAAAAGACCCAAACAATCCCAAGGACCCAAATGACAAAAATGACCCAAAAGACCCCAAGGACTCAGAAGAACCCCAAGTACTCAGAAGATACAAAATACCCCAAAGACCCAATTAACCCCAAACACCCAAAATACCCCAAACACCCAAAATACGCCAGACCCAAAAGACTGAAAAGACCCAAAAGACTGAAAATACCCTGAAGACCTAATGGACCCCAAAGACCCAAAATTTTGGTAAGACCCAAAAGACCTCAAGGATCCAGAAGACCCCGAAGACCCAATAGAACCCAAACACCCAAAATACCTGAAGACCCAAAATACACCCCTGGAATGGTTGATCAGAGTTGTGATGGCAATGTACGAGAGAGCGCGCACAGCTGTAAGGACGAAGGACGGGAACAGTGGTGAGTTTGAGGTGAAGGTGAGAGTGCATCAGGGGTCGGTACAAAGTCCACTACTATTTGTAGCTGTGTTGGAAATGCTGACTCGGAACGTAAAGGAGGGTATACCATGGGAGTTGTTGTATGCAGATGATCTGGTGTTGATTGCAGAAAGTATGGATGGACTGAAGGAGAAGATGAACAAGTGGAAGGAATGTATGGAGACATAAGGTCTGAAGGTGAATATCAGAAAAACGAAGGTGATGGCAAGTGGTAAAGCATGTGGTGAGGTGGAAAGAACTGGGAAGTGGCCGTGTGCTGTGTGCAGGAAGGGTGTCGGAGTGAATTCCATTCAATGTACAATGTGCGCTGAGTGGGTTCATCAAAAATGTAGTGGTTTGAGAGGGTCATTAACCAGTGTGGCAGCTACATTCAAGTGTAAGGTGTGCACAGAGGGAGCTGCAGATGGAGGAAATGTTGAGTTGGATCTTGGAGACGACGTGAAGCTGGAAGGTGTGAAAACATTTTGTTACCTAGGAGACATGCTGAATGGAGAAGGTGGATCAGACTCGGCAACGGTTGCTCGAGTGAGATGTGCATGGAAGAAGTTTCGGGAACTGAGTGGCATGCTGACGAGGAGGGGAGTGCCGTTGAAGCTGAAGGGAAAGGTGTATGCTGCATGTGTGAGAAGTGTTATGATTTATGGGAGCGAGACATGGGTAATGAACGTAGAGCAGCAACGAAGGCTGGAAAGGGTGGAAATGCGAATGGTTTGGTGGATGTGTGGAGTATCGTTGAGAGAGAGGAAGACAAATGATGAATTGCGAAACATGATGGGAATAGAGCCTGTGATGGATGCTGTGAAGAGAAACAGGTTGAGATGGTTTGGTCATGTGTTGAGGAAGGATGAAAGTGACTGGTTGAGAAGAGTGATGGAAATGAATGTAGAAGGAAGTAGAGGACGGGGAAGACCGAGAAAGACTTGGCTAAAGATGGTCGAAGAAGAAATGCGGGCAAGGGGGTTAACAAGGGGAGATGCAGAAAATAGGGCAAAATGGAGAAGATTGTCATGGGGACCGCCAGGCTAACCCCCGCTCTTGCAGGGAAAATGGCCTTAAAATGCCTGTTGTTGTTGTTGTTGGTCAAGTGTACCATAGGTCGAGTGCAAAGCAGACGAGGACTTGCTTTGCATTTCGAGATGCTTTCTAGTTGTGTTCCTTTCATTACAGATTATTCATAAAACTATTCCAATGTGGCCCCAACTCTGCACTTGCACTGGAGAAAAATGCATAGTAAAAGTTTTTAATCCATTTTAATGGTAATCCATTTTGTAATGTGTGCTTTTGTAATGGTATAGCAATCCATTTTGAGAATAATTTTGTAAACCGATTGACCTTTAAAAAATTTTTTAAATTCATTATGCTTGAAAAAAATTTGTAAACTCATTATCCTTTAAAATTTTTTTGTAAACTGACAATCCATTTTGTAAACTGTAATTGTATTTTGTAAACTAATAATTTTGTAATTTGTAAGCTGTAATAGATTTGTAAACTGACAATCCATTTTGTAAACTGTAATTGTATTTTGTAAACTAATAATTTTGTAATTTGTAAGCTGTAATAGTTTTGTAAACTGACAATCGTTTTGAGGAATCCTATTTTTGGAATCGGCAAATTCACTAATGTACCTCCATTAGTTGCCATGACATATACCATCAACAATTAGAGTGATTCAGTGTGTATACATTATTTTGAATCACCTGTGTAAAGGTGGGGAACTCTGTCATGCATACAGTAGGGGTGAAATTGTACCTTTTCTTGAATATACTTGAGACCAACTCTTCTTCGTTTTTTTGGGAATGCTTGTTGAGCCTCCTGTCATCACTTTTATTTCCTTTTTGCATTTTGATTTCGAACTGGCAGTTAAACGAGTATTGCAGATTTGCTAAGTTTGTCCTTCATTCTAAGGCGCTGCATTCTCAGCATGTTTTCCTGCGTAGCAAAGCCGGTTGGTGATGGAGGAATGAGGTATGTTCGTGGCCCTGAGGTTGTTTGGCTTTTTCCTGCTGTTTTTTGGTGACCACAGATGTCCAGTATTGGCTGTGAGATTTGTTCTCTCTCTGCCCCACTTGGCATGAGGGGTTGTGCCATCCCTTCTTTTATATTGTGCAAATGAGTGCCTTATTCTTCTTTTTCTTCATTGTTTAAAGGAGAACATATTATTCACTTGGACTGTGCTTTTTTTGGTTTTGTTACATTCAGATAGTTCTTTGGCGAACTGTTGTTTTGTAACCGAGTGGCATTTTCTGCCAATTTAGAAGGTGTTTGAGAGTCAAATGCCGGCAGACAGGATGCCCAGTTTAACGTCCATCTAAGAGATGGCGCACACATTGACGAATCACCCTGCCTGCGGAACATGAGGATTGCAATTTATTGTTTGGTCGGGATTCAAACCCCAGGGTAGACAGTTTATGGGCGAGTGTGCGTATCTCGAGGCCATCCTGCCAGCCTAACAATACAATAGTGACCTGTTGAAAAAGCTCTGTTTCCAGATGTTTGGAATCCAAATCGCTGGTGGAAAGGTCAACTCTCGGAATCTTTGTCCTGTTCTCAGATTAATGTCCCAGACCCGGTTGCTTGTGCTTTTCGGATCTTTTGTCATTTTGTGATCTCTGCACCTTTAAAGGAAGGATAAGGAACTTTAACACAGGAGGCAATATGGCTCAACCTGTCTGTGGTACATCAACGCCACGTTGATCAAATCTATTGGTTTATTGACACAATTATTTGGGGATGGGCTAACGAGGAGGAAGAGGCGGCGGAGGTTGACTAGGGGACAATGGGGGCAGGCACAGAGACATCACTAGCATATTGTGTTGCTGCCTGACTTTGCCACTCCCTTTCCCTTCTCCTCAGCAAAGGTTTTCAGGCAGGTACACATTCATTGAGACTACTTTTCCTTAACGTGTATCTTATTGTTCTTGAAGAATCATTAGCACCTGCACTTTCAGCTAAGTCATTCTCAGGAACTTTATTGGATCATCGTATATACGTTGTATCTTTGCAGTCCAGTCCTCAAATTTCTCTCCTCATTAAATCACGTTCCGCTTCGTGCAACTACGTTGTGCTATGAGCCCTTTTGTGCATGCGCTGTGTGTGCTTACAGTGACTTGGTTCGGCTCCATCGGCACTTTTTACCAGCTAGGATGAAATCTGAGATTCAAATCGTCTTTTAAACATAATTTTCAACATTTAGACGAAAGAGTGACAATTTCAAAAATGGTTAACCATAATTCTTATGTTCCAGAATGCAAATCGGACTCGCGGAAATAAGGGAACATGAGAAATACCCGTGGATGAGAGGAGCCGGGTTCATACCAATTCTTATTGGTACAAGCGAGCAGTAGCAGTGGATATAACACACACACACACACACACACACACACACACACACACACACACACACACACACACACACACACACACACACACACACACACACACACACACACACACACACGGAGTGGATATATAACACACACACAAGTACACACACACAAGTAAGGATGCTTCTCATTTTAGCAATAGATGCAAAAATCTAATATAATTTATTTTGTGGCCCGGAACCAAACAAACAATATATTTATAACAGCCCTCACAGCTCCTGTAGCTCAAACTCCCATACCAGCACCCCCCCCCCCCCCAGCCCCGACCCTCCTCAACATGATTAATAGTAAATATCATCAATATAAAATGACCCTGAACATTGAAAAGCCACAGATATGTCCTCCCCATTGGTGTTCAGAAGCACCAAATCCAGACGCACACTCAATTCACTGGTAGCGATCGATTCGTCGATAGTTTGTGCAGCACTTGCCATCCACTTGGGCCTTGTGCTGACACATGATCAGGGGTTTGCAGTATGAGTGCCTCCCCCGTTTGGTGAGCTGGGAAAGTTCTCCAAGTCTTTTGTTGTGCAGGGGCACAGCCCTTTTCTTCGGTACTTTTCAAACTATTTTCGACTTATTGTAGAGCTTTGCGAGCCATTTCAGGTAACGATGCTTATCCCAGACACATTATGTAAAGTTCTTTCTTTTGCCCCAAATACTCAAGTTTCCTGGGGTTTCTGCGCATGCACACCAAGCATTCTTAGACCGTGGGCCGAGCCCCTATTTTGTTTACTTCCGTGACCCACCATGCATATCTACCTGCATTTATAATATGTTGTGTAAAAATATTACAGAATTAATATCTGAAACTCGTCAACCACAACACTTGCACATATTTTCAAAATGTGGAAAAAAACACCCAAAATGTTGACGATCTTTTAAATAAATATTGTTCAATCACAGCACGTGTAACATAGGTCACGAGTGGCCGTGAGCGTGAATCAGCCAATGGCGCGCTTCGTTTCAGACTGAACATACGGTACTGGCACAGCTGTCATGGCGACTTACATGTCGTCAGATGCAGCTACGGAAGGCGAAGATTCTGATGTTAGTTCTATGGGGTTTTGCGTCATGCATGTCGTCAATACACACAGCAGAGTGATTCCATTTTTAAAATATTTTTAAATAAGATTTAATAAGATTTTAAATAAGTTAATTTTTAATAAACGTTATTTTTAATAACATTCCAATTCATGTTTTAATAAGATCTTTTTGGATCATGGATCCAAAACCTTGATCTTTTCTACCCCCGCTAATTCACCCCAGATCCACTTTTTTGAAATTCCAACTTCTTTCCTGGAAGTCCTTGCAGTGTCCATATGTTTTATACCTCTCCCACCTCCCCCCAAGCCCTCTCCCTCCCACAGATCTCTCGATGTCCCTGCTCTCAAATGTTGTGTTTGTGTCCTTCCCATTCTCTCCCGATCTTGTCTTCTGCTCCTCTTATTACATGTTTTATGTGTCGGTTTGACTTTTTGTGTGATTAATGTTAGCTCTTTCACGAGCCTCGATGTTGTATACAACAAAAAAAAGAAAAAAAAAAGTAAAACAAAAAAAAGAGCCTTGATACCTAGTTTGATAATTAATTTCAGTTCATGAAGAGTTGAAAAAAATACATCACTCAGTTTGATATTAAAATTTGAATGGCCATCTGGTAAAAAATGATGGCATCATTTCCTGTAGGAACCTCGGTGGGAAGGACAGAAAATCACCCACACTCCTGGACAGTTTCCCCATCTCTACATAGACTACATACTTTATCTATCTATAATTCCAGTAATCTCTGTACGTCTGTACGTCTGTACGTTTGTCTGTGACCGCTGTTTCTCGACAACTACCGGTCCGATATACTTGAAACTTGCCAGGTATATTGCTGGGGACCCGAGGATGTGCCTTTTCAAGGTTTGAAATTAATCGGACAAGTACTTACCGAGCTATGGCGATTTAGCCGTTCGCCGTTCGCTTTGCCGTTGCGAATGGACCAAACCATTCATGTAAATAGAGGGGGGGGGGGGGTTCTGTGGTCGTTCGCTTTGGCTTTGCGAATGGACCAAACCATTCATGTAAATAGAGGGGGGGGGGTTCTGTGGTCGTTCGCTTTGGCTTTGCGAATGGACCAAACCATTCATGTAAATAGAGGGGGGGGGGGTTCTGTGGTCGTTGCGAATGGACCAAACCATTGTTTTTTTTTTGCAGTTTTTTTTTTTTTTGCAGTTTTTTTTTTTTTGCAAGGAACGGGCACCCACGTACGGGCACGTCCTAGCTTATATATAGTACGGGCATGCCCTAGTCTATCTATAATTCCAGTAATCTCTGTCTGTACGTTTGTACGTCTGTTTGTCTGTGACCGCTGTTTCTCGACAACCACGGGTCCGATATACTTTTAACTTGCCAGGTATATTGCTGGGGACCCGAGGATGTGCCTTTTCAAGGTTTCATATTAATCGGACAATTACTTACCGAGCTATGTCCAAAAAACGATTCAACCAATCAGAGAGCAGCGAACGATCGCGTGTGCCGAACGTGGCGGACACACTCTGCCTCGGACGGCACATTTGAGAGCGTATTCATTTATTTCACGTTTGCAAACTATGTTGGCGTTAAACTATGTTTTAAAACTAATAAAACCGAATTTGCGATTCATTCGCTTTCCTGCGCGTTTGTGCACGCGATGGCGATTTCTTTACCAAACTCCGGAAGCCGTTCGCTTTGGACCAAACCATTGCATGTAAATAGAGGGGGGGGGGATTGTCACCGTACTCGCAAGCCGTTCGCTTTGGACCAAACCATTTCATGTAAATAGAGGGGGGGGGGATATAATTTTAGATATAGATATAGTACGGGCAATGCCCTAGTATTTAGAATTCCCATTCAGTTATACACAAAAAAAAAAAAAAAAAACCACCTTTAGAGGCCATTTTTCCCCGCAAGCGGGGGTTGGCCTTTTTCGGGAACTGTGGTAGTTGTTGTTTTTCGGTCCCCTTTTTGAAGCAATGTTTTACGGCCGGATGCCCTTCCTGACGCCAACCCTTTTTGCCGCCTTTAACGACAAACAGGGAATTACCAGTGAACTGGTACTCAATTAGCCGACCTCGGAAGTTACGTTAATTTTCGGAAGGATGACAGGCTGAGTCAACCCCCCTGGCGTTAATTCAGCGATTGACCGGGATTCGAACCCAGGATTCTCGGATCCTAAGCCGGCACCCTAGCCGCTAGCCCAACACCATTCAGTTATACACAGCTATATAATAATGGACACAAGATGGCGCTATAGTTTTTTGCTAATTGGCATAACTAATTAATGTGCACCATTTTGCACTGACGAGTTATTAAGTCTATACAAGTGATTTTTTTAAACTAAATATCTGCAAAATTTCAGCTCGATACCAGAGGTGGGTCACGAAAGTAAAAAACTGGACACATTTTGCTTGTTTGGCCCATGGTCTATCTGGGTGGATTATGCCATTTTGAAAGTCACATATTGGTAATAGATTGAATTCCATACGTCTGCTTCGCTGGGCCCAAGCCATAGGTCGAAGGGGAAGTAATATTTGACGTTGTGTATTCTTTCCTGAAGGCTTAATAAGACTTCCATTCAATATATACTGGTATCTCCTGACTGCAGGTTTGTCCATTGCCTCCGGGCGATCATAACTTGTAAGGTTGCCTGTTGTCTCCTGAAAGAATAAGTTTTTTTTTCTCATCATGTGCAGCAACTTTGGCTTGGATAAGATTCTGAAGTACTGTAAATGGGGAAGAAATGCCCTACCAAAAAGCTGGTTTATGGACACTGCTGAGCAGCATACGGCCGGATGGTTTGACTGAGTTACGTTAATTGTTTGCCCCCCCCACCCCACCCCACACACACACACCAGAGGTAGGCAGTAAAATTGTAACTTACACTTTGAGGATAAATGCTGACAGAGGAAGATCAAAGATGACATTGAAAGACCTGAATTGGAGAGATGAGGACAAAATGGACCATGTTGAGGGAATGAACGGACGAGATACTCGAGTCAAGTTAAATTAACACAAGATTGTAGCAAGAATTTTATTCGTGATATTCTGTCATGCAGTCAGGAGGCAGAGGCGTGGTTTTAAGAAATTGGGCGGTGCAGTGAGGAGGAAGAGGCGTGGTTTTAAGAGATTGGGTGGTGCAGTCAGGAGGCAGAGGCGTGGTTTTAAGAGATTGGGCGGTGCAGTGAGGAGGAAGAGGCGTGGTTTTAAGAGATTGGGTGGTGCAGTCAGGAGGCAGAGGCGTGGTTTTAAGAAATTGGGCGGTGCAGTGAGGAGGAAGAGGCGTGGTTTTAAGAGATTGGGTGGTGCAGTCAGGAGGCAGAGGCGTGGTTTTAAGAAATTGGGCGGTGCAGTGAGGAGGAAGAGGCGTGGTTTTAAGAAATTGGGCGGTGCAGTGAGGAGGAAGAGGCATGGTTTTAAGAAATTGGGCAGTGCAGTGAGGAGGAAGAGGCATGGTTTTAAGAGATTGGGTGGTGCAGTGAGGAGGCAGAGGCGTGGTTTTAAGAGATTGGGTGGTGCAGTGAGGAGGAAGAGGCATGGTTTTAAGAAATTGGGCAGTGCAGTGAGGAGGAAGAGGCATGGTTTTAAGAGATTGGGTGGTGCAGTGAGGAGGCAGAGGCGTGGTTTTAAGAAATTGGGCGGTGCAGTGAGGAGGAAGAGGCGTGGTTTTAAGAAATTGGGCGGTGCAGTGAGGAGGGAAGGGGCGTGGTTTTAAGAAATTGGGGGCTGTAGTGAAGAGGAAGAGGCATGGTTTTAAGAAATTGGGCAGTGCAGTGAGGAGGAAGAGGCATGGTTTTAAGAGATTGGGTGGTGCAGTGAGGAGGAAGAGGCACGGTTTTAAGAAATTGGGTGGTGCAGTGAGGAGGAAGAGGCATGGTTTTAAGAGATTGGGTGGTGCAGTGAGGAGGAAGAGGCATGGTTTTAAGAAATTGGGCAGTGCAGTGAGGAGGAAGAGGCATGGTTTTAAGAAATTGGGTGGTGCAGGGATGAGGAAGAGGCATGGTTTTAAGAGATTGGGTGGTGCAGTGAGGAGGAAGAGGCATGGTTTTAAGAGATTGGGTGGTGCAGGGAGGAGGAAGAGGCATGGTTTTAAGAGATTGGGTGGTGCAGGGATGAGGAAGAGGCATGGTTTTAAGAGATTGGGTGGTGCAGTGAGGAGGAAGAGGCATGGTTTTAAGAGATTGGGTGGTGCAGGGAGGAGGAAGAGGCATGGTTTTAAGAGATTGGGTGGTGCAGTGAGGAGGAAGAGGCATGGTTTTAAGAGATTGGGTGGTGCAGGGAGGAGGAAGAGGCATGGTTGAAAGAAATTGGACAGTGCAGTGAGGAGGAAGAGGCATGGTTTTAAGAAATTGGGCGGTGCAGTGAGGAGGAAGAGGCGTGGTTTTAAGAAATTGGGCGGTGCAGTGAGGAGGAAGAAGCGTGGTTTTAAGAAATTGGGCGGTGCAGTGAGGAGGAAGAGGCATGATTTTAAGAGATTGGGTGGCGCAGTGAGGAGGAAGAGGCATGGTTTTAAGAGATTGGGTGGCGCAGTGAGGAGGAAGAGGCATGGTTTTCAGAGATTGGGTGGCGCAGTGAGGAGGAAGAGGCATGGTTTTAAGAGATTGTGTGGCGCAGTGAGGAGGAAGAGGCATGGTTTTAAGAGATTGGGTGGCGCAGTGAGGAGGAAGAGGCATGGTTTTAAGAGATTGGGCGGTGCAGTGAGGAGGAAAAGGCATGATTTTAAGAGATTGGGTGGCGCAGTGAGGAGGAAGAGGCATGGTT
This sequence comes from Myxine glutinosa, assembly GCF_964187855.1. NCBI lineage: Eukaryota > Metazoa > Chordata > Myxini > Myxiniformes > Myxinidae > Myxine > Myxine glutinosa. The sequence goes on along the minus strand of NC_136266.1, from coordinate 176,444,629 downwards.
TTAAGAGATTGGGTGGCGCAGTGAGGAGGAAGAGGCATGGTTTTAAGAGATTGGGTGGCGCAGTGAGGAGGAAGAGGCATGGTTTTAAGAGATTGTGTGGCGCAGTGAGGAGGAAGAGGCATGGTTTTAAGAGATTGGGTGGTGCAGTGAGGAGGAAGAGGCATGGTTTTAAGAGATTGGGTGGCGCAGTGAGGAGGAAGAGGCGTGGGTTTAAGAGATTGGGTGGTGCAGTGAGGAGGAAGAGGCATGGTTTTAAGAGATTGGGTGGCGCAGTGAGGAGGAAGAGGCGTGGTTTTAAGAGATTGGGCGGTGCAGTGAGGAGGAAGAGGCGTGGTTTTAAGAGATTGGGCGGTGCAGTGAGGAGGAAGAGGCATGGTTTTAAGAGATTGGGTGGTGCAGTGAGGAGGAAGAGGCATGGTTTTAAGAGATTGGGTGGTGCAGTGAGGAGGAAGAGGCATGGTTTTAAGAGATTGGGTGGTGCAGTGAGGAGGAAGAGGCATGGTTTTAAGAGATTGGGTGGTGCAGTGAGGAGGAAGAGGCATGGTTTTAAGAGATTGGGTGGTGCAGTGAGGAGGAAGAGGCATGGTTTTAAGAGATTGGGTGGCGCAGTGAGGAGGAAGAGGCATGGTTTTAAGAGATTGGGTGGCGCAGTGAGGAGGAAGAGGCATGGTTTTAAGAGATTGGGTGGTGCAGTGAGGAGGAAGAGGCATGGTTTTAAGAGATTGGGTGGCGCAGTGAGGAGGAAGAGGCATGGTTTTAAGAGATTGGGTGGCGCAGTGAGGAGGAAGAGGCGTGGTTTTAAGAGATTGGGTGGCGCAGTGAGGAGGAAGAGGCATGGTTTTAAGAGATTGGGTGGCGCAGTGAGGAGGAAGAGGCATGGTTTTGAGAGATTGGGTGGCGCAGTGAGGAGGAAGAGGCATGGTTTTAAGACATTGGGTGGCGCAGTGAGGAGGAAGAGGCATGGTTTTAAGAGATTAGGTGGCGCAGTGAGGAGGAAGAGGCATGGTTTTGAGAGATTGGGTGGCGCAGTGAGGAGGAAGAGGCATGGTTTTAAGAGATTGGGTGGCGCAGTGAGGAGGAAGAGGCGTGGTTTTAAGACATTGGGTGGCGCAGTGAGGAGGAAGAGGCATGGTTTTAAGAGATTGGGTGGCGCAGTGAGGAGGAAGAGGCGTGGTTTTAAGAGATTGGGTGGTGCATGGAGGAGGAAGAGGCGTGGTTTTAAGTAATTGGGCGTTGCAGTGAAGAGGAAGAGGCGTGGTTTAAGATATTGGGCGTGGTTCCTGGAAGACTAACAATGTGTTACTACCGGTATTTTATTTAGTAACGACTTAAATGATCTTTATGAAAATAACAATTGCAAAGAGATGCACGTTTCCACATAGCCACTGGGTAAATGTCCCATCGGGGTTGATTGAGCTGAGCAAACGTGCGGATTACCTTGAAAACATTTCAAAATGGGATTCGAGGCTTTTCGAGCTCTATATATCGCTACCTCACACCATCAGAGACTCCTCCTCACTCACCACATTCAAAACATCACTCAAGACGCACCTGTTCAACACTGCATTCAACATTTAACCCACAGCATCTAACCCCTGACTATCTCCTCTCCTTCTCCCTCCTTTGTGCTTTGAATATTTGCCTGTTGATTCTTCTTTTTTTGCAATTGTTTTTATGTTTTGCTATGCATTATGTTTTGCACTCTGTCAAAGCGTCTTTGGGCTTCCTGAAAAGCGCTATATAAAATAAATGCATTATTATTATTATTATATATATATATATATATATATATATATATATATATATATATATATATATATATATATATATATATATATATATATATGTGATGGCCTTCAAAATAATGTTGCTTCTACCCAACTGTTTATTTTCCTTTAAACTTGAGCAACAGTTTTCGAGAGGCGAACAGACATGTCGTGGCTGCTGTTCATGAAACACGCCTTGGGGGAAACGGGGAAGGGGAAACCCTCAACCTTCCATGAGCCTCGACCTTGTATACCAACAAACCGAATAAATACACTTTGTTTTCGTAACCACCTTTACATGCAAATTAAAGTCCATTTCATCAACAGTTATTCCTTGTATTCCTTTCCCCTGTACTTTATCCACATACTCACTGATGTCTGATGAACCTGTGTGGAGATCGCCGTACTGTACTCGCAGCACACACCTGTATGCACCCTTTATTTAATTTTACTGCTATCGTCAGTACAATTTGTATATTCACTAACGGAAATGCTTCCACAAACTTGTGACCATTCGTGCACTTTTTCTTTTGTTCACCTCGTGAGAGCACGTGACGTGTGCTAAACGAAGGAATGACGGTGAAAAGTTCTCGTTTAGTTGGGCTTTCACGTCTGTTATATTATTATGCTTAATATGAAATGTCATCCAGTCTCCAGTGAAGATTTTCCACATGGGTCATACCAGCCACGCCCACCTCACCTCACCGCACCGCACCGCACAACCTTGTCCTTTGTACTCACGCAGGTCTCCTCGTGAGGTGCGTTGACGTTCCATGGCTGTATGTTTTCCACAATGCCCACAGCGCGGCCATCCGGGTTACATAAGCCTTTAACGCCGTGAACACGATGAATAATGCGCACGACGGCACGAACGTTGCCGCCTGCGTTTTGTTTGCGCGGCGAGCACGCCGGGCCACGGCCGGCCCCTTCCTGCTCGGCCTTTTGTCGTGCTGCATCGGGGCCATGGGGAGGGAGGGAAGACAGATTAGCTGATAGGACGCGCCGGGGAGCTAAGAAGGAAAAACAAAGGGAAAAGAGATTTGCTGAAAACCAGGTCGTGAGTTTTGACGTAATTTCCTTTGTGCGAAGAGTACGTCGACTTGGTCGGCGTTTGCCAGCAAGTCTTGGATTGAGGGGGGGGAGTTTAAAGCGCACCTAAAGGGAAAGTAGCGAAACCTGTGAAGATTGGAAACAAATAAAGGGAGTATATCGAACACGAACACAAGAGGAGATTGAAAATGTGGGCGTGAGAGGGAACGCGCGTGGGCGGGCTCTAGCCGTAAACGTCATCGTTGCGTCACATTCTTCTGACCAATTGCACAATAGTCCTGGGAGGGTGGGTCGCCGCAATGCATTCCCTCCCGCCGCTGGCGCAGAAACTGTTCCCCTGTCTCTGCTTGGTTAGATCGTGCGGCGGCTACTCATCGTAGTTCTTGCGCCGCCATCTTGGTTCGAGAAACGCGGGCCGAGCAAGCTGTCGGATTTCGCGTCCATAGGCTACGCGAGGCGGGAGCGCCGGACGACGGGGCCCGTGGGCACGAGCGGTGAAGATTCTGAGAGAGCCGGGTGTGCGAGAGAGCGACGCGAGGCTGGACAGGGATTTTTTTGTGCCCTGCCGAACGCGGCGGGGAGGGTGCGACGGCGCGAAGTGGTGCGGCGGGGGAAAGGGGGATTTGGAAATGCAGACGGGACGAGCGTGGAGGCGGGAAGTGATGCGGCCTGTGTGAGGGTTCGGTACAGGTGGGGCACAGCGTCTTCACGGCTCTCCTTCTACAACCCTCGGTTGCTATTGTCTTTGAACTGTTTGATTGCAGCGGTTGTCCGTGCGCGGTGTACCACAACAACAGACGTGTCCACGGGTCACGTGGATCACAACGACGGGCAAAAGGAAGGGCGGGTGGCGGTGCGTACTTGTTTTTGTTTCCCTTTGTAATTAATAAGTGAGTGCATTGTACCTTTATTGTTTAACATCTGCCTGTACCTGTATAACACGCTGCGTTATGAAGGTGTGAGGTTGGGGGGAGGGGAGGATATGGGCCTGGGAGGGCGAGGGGGGCGGGTGTGGCCCCTATCCACGTCACGTGGCATCCGCTCGTCGCTGTGAAATAATATAAACACCGATATCGATTGATACGTCTTCGCTATTTATAATATCGACGCAACCTTGAATGTGAACGCATTTAAAGTGAGCAAATTGATTAGTTCGGGCCTGTTCTCTCTTCGATTGCCATTTTTTTTTTCTGTCTTTTGCCAATTCTGCCTTCCCCATTGTACTCCACGTGATGTGCTGTTCATGCAGTGTCTTGATACTGATAGGGGACGTATGACCTTGCTGAAGCAAGGTTGTCTACAACAATATAAAATGTCAAATAAGGCTCCTGTGATATTTATTTGTTTTTATTTATTTATTTATTTTCTTCTTCTTGAATGTAGAAGGAAGTAGAGGACGGGGAAGACCGAGAAAGACTTGCTTAAAGGTGGTGGAACAAGAAATGCGGGCAAGGGGGTTAACAAGGGGAGATGCAGAAAATGAGGCCCGCAAAGCTAAGGGCCTTGCTCTAGCAGGAAGAAGGGCAATGAAAAGGGCCATGAAAAAAAGCAAATAATAAGGTCCATGAAAAAAAGCAAATAATAAGGGCCATGCTCTAGCAGGGAAAATGGCCTTAAAATGCCGTTGTTGTTGTTGTTGTCCTCTTCTTGAATGTAATTTCATTGGAATTGAATGGCTTTTGCAAGCAGCATAAATGAGTATTCAGGAAAAGGTGATGAGACTAACCTGTTCTGTCATTTCATTCGTCCAGGTCACCTCGTGCTGGCGACCGCCACCACCACCGTCTATGAGGCTCCATGCTGGTTACTGCATGGATGCCATGGCTCCGGCTCTCACGGACGCGACCACTGAGGTCTGCAGGCTCAAGTTGTCGCCGACGCCGCCGTCCAGCGGTGCGCTCTCTCAGACGTCTGAATTTGGCAACCCAATCCGTAAGAGACTCAACGGCAGCTGTCCCTGCAAGAAAGGGGGCCAGCTCGAGTCTTGCCTCGGCGAGGCCGAGGCAGGCGAGGCGCTGAACGGAAAGCACCGGGTTACGAAGGGAAAGCTCCAGGAAGAGCTCCTGAACGACTCGCTGGACCTTTTGAGCCAAATAATGAAACCTGAGCATCAGAGTGCTTTAAAACAAAAAAATGGCGTTGCAAAGCAACAAAGGACTATTTCGAAACTGGAGCCAGATCATCACTGTGGTGATAAGCTGGTAAATGGCAAAAGAACAAATGTGGGTGACCAAGAATCACGTGATGCGGTGAGCTTGGAAGCGGAAGCGGCATCGACTCGGGGTTCGCGCCTTTATGATCCTGGACATTTTTCATGCGATGATAGAGTGAGTTCTGCAGATGGGGAAAGAGTCTGCAAGTCTCCATCCTCGGTTCAAGAGACGGAAACAAAATCTGGTGTAGGTACATCTTTGCCTGCCTCGGCCGGCAAACGGCCTGATTGCTCGCGAGTGGAAGAAGTACCTGGTGATATTTCTGCAACGGACCGTCTGGTTCAGGAAAGTCGAACTAACTTGCAGCATCTGGAGGTGGTGGGATCTCGACCAATTCCTCACAACTGTGCTTCAACCGAGAGCTCCATGGCGGCGCGGGTACTGCAATCCGAGCAGAAGCTCGCCGCCCTCAAGGAGAGGGCGAAGATGTTGTCTCAGCGGCTACGCCTTGTACAGGTCGGGCAGTTGGAAAGCCACCTGAAGCAGCAACTACACGGACTGATGGGCAGCTCCATCCATCGCCTGCCCCCCCTCTCTGGAGGCGTCCAGTCTGTGCTGCTAGACTTACCCCATCGTTACTCGGGGGCTTCGACCCCGCTGCATGCTCGGTCCTACGTCTACGCCGAGGATCCCTGGGAACCGACTCCCGACCTGCAGAGCATCCCAGGCTGCGCCGAAGAGCTCAGTCACATGTCGCGCAGACTGCAAGCCAATGTGCGTCATGTGGAGCGGGATGTCGATTCCGATGCGACAGAAAGCAGCTCTGGCGGAGAGACCGATGTGGAGGATGACATGTCCGTGGAGTATTATATGGAGGGAAGGCGCTCATCTCGGTGAGTATTTGTTTCTTGGTTTGAAAGGTTGTGTGGGATTTTTGAATATCAAGGAGCTAAGTTGTCACCTCTTCCGTCTTGTCTCTGCCAGGAAGTTGGTTTTGCTAGCGCCCCCTTTTGGCACCACAATACTCCACGTGCTTGCTTTGCCTTTTCCATTATCCTATTGTCTCCAGTTTTGCACATGATTTATCAGAGATCTTCAAAAGAGGGGCTTCTTGAAAAAAACAAAAATAAACCAACTTAACTGTGTTACTTCATACAAGCTCCACCGATGCTTTAAAAAAAAAATGGTGGATCTGCTTCCTCTAAATGAGAAGAATGAAGCTGCAGATCAATTTTCCTCTCTCATCAGAACACTTAGAGTGAGAAAGTGATCTTTTCCATCTCTTCTATGGTCTCCTAACGGAAAACAGGTCTTCGTTGTTGTTTCCTTGCCTCACATGCTTAACATGAGTGATCCTTGAAATAATACCAGTGGTGAAGCTTTGTTGTTGTTGTTGTTTGACATTGTTTCATGCAGTGAATGTTTTCCCCACATTTTCTAGGGGGATGAGGTGGGGATGGAGGGGTATTGGGGAAAGCACAATGAAGATGTATAAATTTTGAAGGGCATTATCTTTGTTCCACACTCATTTGTAAACCTCTCTACTGTAATGCAGTTGTACAAGTCATCGGTATTTATCTGCATTGCCGGAGATTTTTGTTATCAGGAAATAGCAGCTATTGGACTTGGTGCCCGGACCACCTCTCTGTTACGTCTTACCTACAGTAGCTTTATACGTTAACCTCTAGTAGTAGTAGTGTAATGGTTTGTTGTGTGCTCAAAATCAAGCTAACCTTGGGGTAGAAATGAAACGTGATGGAAAGTGAGCTTGTCGCTTCAACTTGGTTTGGTGTTTCCATCGACCAGGCGGCTCATGATGCTGGGATTCCAGGTTCAAATTCCATTTGCTGTATTGTTTATTGTGCAATACGTACTGTACTATTCATGTAATTAGTTTTATAGTAAACTGAGCTCATCTAATGTTCCTGTCCTATGTGCGAATGATGTACAAAACAAGCTCCTCCATCAGCCGTGGATTGGTCGAGAATATAAAGCTAAAGTGAGAGTTGCTCCTGAAGTATCTGCCTTGTACTATGAGTTGTCTATTCTTCTATGTAGGTGGGATCCTTCAATTCTTGTCTATCCTTCAATGCAGGTCTGAGGTGGTATCTTTTATCTTGTATGCAAAAATGGCATTTTCGAATCCCCCCTCCTCCCAAACACCCATGAACTCTGTGTTCTCTTTTGATTCTTTACCTAATCTCCTCAGCCTCCTTCTTCACACTCCCACCCCCCCTTACACACACACACACACACACACACACACACACACACACACACACACACACACACACACACACACACACACACACACACACACACACACACCTCCACACACACACCTCTACACACACACAATTCTACACACACACCTCTACACACACACCCCTATGCACACACCTCTACACACACACATCTACACACACACCTCTACACACACACGCACACCTCCACACGCATGCACGCACATGCACCTCTACACGCATGCACGCACATTCACCTCTACACGCATGCACGCACATTCACCTCTACACGCATGCACGCACATACACCTCGACACGCATGCACGCACATACACATCTGCACGCACATACACCTCTACACACATGCACGCACATACACCTCCACACACATGCACGCACACACACCCCTATACACCTTTACGCACACACCTCTACACACACACACACCTCTACACACACACACACCTCTACACACACACGCACCTCTACACACGCACACCTCTACACGCATGCACGCACATACACCTCTACACGCATGCACGCACATACACCACTACACGCATGCACGCAGATACACCTCTACACGCATGCACGCACATACACCTCCACACACACCTCTACACACACCTCTACACACACCTCTACACACACCTCCACACACAAATACACACATACACCTCCACACACATACACCTCCACGTACATACACCTCCACACACATACACACATGCACCTCCACGCACATACACACATACACCTCCACGCACATACACACATACACCTCCACACACATACACCTCCACGCACATACACATACACCTCCACACTTCTGCGAACGCACACACACACACACACACACACACACACACACACACACACACACACACACACCCCTCTGCACGCACACACGCCTCTGCATGCACACACGCCTCTGCACGCACACACGCCTCTGCACGGCACACACGCCTCTGCACGGCACACACGCCTCTGCACGGCACACACGCCTCTGCACGGCACACACGCCTCTGCACGGCACACACGCCTCTGCACGCACACACGCCTCTGCACGCACACACGCCTCTGCACGCACACACGCCTCTGCACGCACACACGCCTCTGCACGCACACACGCCTCTGCACGCACACACGCCTCTGCACGCACACACGCCTCTGCACGCACACACGCCTCTGCGCGCACACACGCCTCTGCGCGCACACACGCCTCTGCGCGCACACACGCCTCTGCGCGCACACACGCCTCTGCGCGCACACACGCCTCTGCGCGCACACACGCCTCTGCACGCACACACGCCTCTGCACGCACATACGCCTCTGCACGCACATAAGCCTCTGCACGCACATACGCCTCTGCACGCACATAAGCCTCTGCACACACATACGCCTCTGCACACACATACGCCTCTGAACACACATTCGCCTCTGCACCTCTACACGTCCACACCTCTACACGTCCACACCTCTACACGTCCACACCTCTACACGTCCACACCTCTACACGTCCACACCTCTACACGTCCACACCTCTACACGTCCACACCTCTACACGTCCACACCTCTACACGTACACACCTCTACACGTACACACCTCTACACGTACACACCTCTACTCTACACGTACACACCTCACCTCTACACGTACACACCTCACCTCTACACGTCCACACCTCACCTCTACACGTCCACACCTCACCTCTACACGTCCACACCTCACCTCTACACGTCCACACCTCACCTCTACACGTCCACACCTCACCTCTACACGTCCACACCTCACCCCTACACGTCCACACCTCACCCCTACACGTCCACACCTCACCCCTACACGTCCACACCTCACCCCTACACGTCCACACCTCACCTCTACACGTCCACACCTCACCTCTACACGTCCACACCTCACCTCTACACGTCCACACCTCACCTCTACACGTCCACACCTCACCTCTACACGTCCACACCTCACCTCTACACGTCCACCCCTCACCTCTACAGGTCCACACCTCACCGCTACACGTCCACACCTCACCGCTACACGTCCACACCTCACCTCTGCACGTCCACACCTCACCTCTGCACGTCCACACCTCACCTCTGCACGTCCACACCTCACCTCTGCACGTCCACACCTCACCTCTGCACGTCCACACCTCACCTCTGCACGTCCACACCTCACCTCTGCACGTCCACACCTCACCTCTGCACGTCCACACCTCACCTCTACACGTCCACACCTCACCTCTACACGTCCACACCTCACCTCTACACGTCCACACCTCACCTCTACACGTCCACACCTCACCTCTACACGTCCACACCTCACCTCTACACGTCCACACCTCACCTCTACACGTCCACACCTTACCTCTACACGTCCACACCTGTACACGTCCACACCTCTACACGTCCACACCGCTACACGTCCACACCTCTACACGTCCACACCTCTCCACGTCCACACCTCTCCACGTCCACACCTCTACACGTCCACACCTCTCCACGTCCACACCTCTCCATGTCCACACCTCTACATGTCCACACCTCTACATGTCCACACCTCTACATGTCCACACCTCTACATGTCCACACCTCTACATGTCCACACCTCTACACCTCTACACCCCAATAGACCTCTATACACACACACACACACACACACACACACACACACACACACACACACACACACACACACACACACACACACACACACACACACACACACACACACACACCTTTCTTTTTTTCTTTCTCCCACAAACACCTCCTTTACTACTCTCACTTTACACCCACCCTCTCCTTTCATTGGTAAATGGATGCCCCTTGGCCATAATACACATCTTTTGGCAACATGTATACTCCTTTCTATTAGTTTTATGTTTTCTAACGAAGCATAGTTTTATTGTCTTGTTGTGCATTCCTCTTTGATTGATATTTGACAAACTTGTGGCTTTGCCTGCGTGGTGAAGATTTTTATTCCATGTGATATGTATTGATATGTATGAAATATGTGTACGTATTTAATCAAAATTATATTTTCCTTGTGCTGTGGCTCCAGAAAAACGGTAATAAACATGAGAAAATGTTGGACAAATCAACACTTTCTATGCTATTCAGACCTAGTCATACCATAGTAAAGTAAAGTGATCTTCCATGATATCAGATGGGTAAAATCAGAATAAATTGATCAGATGGGGATATATATATATATATATGCGCTTGGTGTACTTTGGAAAGGATGTTTTTGTTAGATCGTTTTTAATGCTGAGTCATTCTGATGGGCTCCAATGTATGATTTTTGGTTGAGTTGACCTATTTTCTATTCCCATATATAAACACACATGCTTGTGCTGCTGAGGTCCCAGGGATCATATTCCAGACACTCTTTGCTCCATTCATTCCTGATGTTCCAGTATTTTGTGCATATTGTACCTTCATCTCCGAATGTCTTTTGATCTCTATTTTTGCTCGATGTAATTCATCCTCCAAAGCCCACGATGAGCATTGGATCAGTGGGTTTATAATAGAAGTTGGTGTTATCGTCTAACTTTCTCAGCCCACTGAAGCTTCAACTTTTCGAAATAATCTGAGACTTTTTGTTTTGTTTATTTGTATTTTTAGTTCAGTTTTTAACTGTTAGATATTAAGATTTTTTTTTTTTTTTTTTTTTTTTTTTTTTTTTGTATACAAGATCGAGGCTCGTGAAAGAGCGAACATTAATCACACAGAAAGACAAACCGACACATAAAACATATAACATCGGGAGCGGTAGACAAGATGGGGAGAGAGGGGGAAGGACACAAACACAACATTTGAGAGCAGGGACCGAGAGACATGGAGACATCGAGAGATCTGAGAGAGGGCGAGGGCTTTGGGGGGGGGGGGCATGGGAAGGGGGCGGTGGGAGAGGTATAAAACATATGGACACTGCCAGGACTTCCAGGAAAGAAGTTGGAATTTCAAACAAGGTGGATCTGGGGTGAATTAGCGGGGGTAGAAAAGATCAAGGTTTTGGATGGGGGAAGATAAGAGATGGTGGTGAACAGCTGTTTTAAAGACCTGGAGGGAGGAGTGGGATTGAAGGGAGTGAGGGAGTTTGTTCCAGAGGCGGGAGAAAAGAGGAATGAAAGAGTGAAGGTGAGCAGAGAGCCGAGATTTCGGCAGTTTAACCATCAGAGGGTTGCTGGCAGATCTTGTGCGACCTGTAGGAATATTTGGGGGACAGAGCACAGAGAGAGCTGGGGGTGCAAGGCCGGAGAGGAGTCGGTAGAAGACAGAAAGACCACCTACCTGCCTGCGGTGAGTGAGTGAAAGGCCCTCAGAGATAGCTTCATCGCGGGAGATTCCAATAATTCTGAAAGCTTTGGTTTCAACAGCGTGAAGCCGAGCTAGGTGTGAGGCAGGAGCACCGGCCCATAGGGGAGAACAGTAAAGATTAAGGCAGAACACGATCGCAATTGTCGATGTTCAAGGCTTGTGTTCTTGGCGTGGCTTTCGGTGTGTTCGTTCAACTTTTGGAAGGACAAGGAAAATGCTGTTTGAATTTGAGAAATGAAATTCTTCTTCTTTAAAAACCTCTGTGTATAGATGAGTTTTATGTATGGAGTTGTGCAACCTTGTGAGTTGTGCTGACTTCTTAGGCATCATGTATCCAATGTTTTGATTTCAGGTTGGGTCTTTAAATCCCATAGTTGTTGAGATTTGCTTGGTAATATTAATTTGGTGGAAGTTTTAACACTTCATCCCCTCTTCACCCCATTATGCCTCACATGTCCCATCTTCTCACCCTCCTTCTCCTTTCTCCTCTATTTTTGCCATCCCCCACTTTTTATCCTTCCATATCCAGCAAGTTAGGTTAGGCAAGGGAGGTTAGCCTGGTGTTGGCTTAGCGGTTAGGGTGCCGACTTGGGATCCTGGGATCCTGGGTTCGAATCCCGGTCGATCGCTGAATTAACGCCAGGGGGGTTGACTCAGCCCGTCATCCTTCCGAGGTCGGCTAATTGAGTACCAGTTCACTGGTAATTCCTTGTGTGCCACAATAGGCGACTAACAGGGTTGGTGGCAGGAAGGGCATCCGGCCATAAAACATTGCTTCAAAAAGGGGACCACGGTGCCCAAAAAAGCCAACCCCTGCTCTGCGGGGGAAAATGGCCTCTAAGGTGTTTTTTTTAATTTTTTTATCCAGCAAGGGAGGAGGGTAATGTGTTTGTAATTGATATTGATTTAGTTGGCTGGAGGAAAAGTGGCAGAGAAAGAGAGAAAGAGAGAAAGAGAAAGAGAAAAAAGAAAAGAAAAAAAAAAAAGAATTCCGGATAGAGGCATGTGGAGAGGAAAAACGAATGCAGCCGATCCCACAAGATAGAATCCGTTTTGGCAGAGAAAGTAGTTGGACTTGTTGCATGCTCCTGTCCTTGTCTTACTTTTCTGAAATTCATTAATTCGTCCCTCTCCGGTGAACTGTTGACCGCTGTAGTATTTGTGTATATATATATTATATGTATATATATATTATATATATATATATATAAAATCAGACGTGGACGGAGCTTCAGGGTGGTCGATCTTTAATTCTCGACAAGCTTTCGACCAACAAAGGTCTTCTTCTTGGTCGTCCCCAAGTTCAGCGGTTTAACTTCCATATGCAACCTGTGGCTGCTGGTAGCATAATTGTTGAGAGCATGGCTGTGCCACTGATGCAGTGCCCCACGTTTCCAGTAAGCTGGTACTGTACTCTCTTTGCCTACCTCAGAAGGATGCTGGGCCGAGTCAACCAACCTGGTGTTATCTAACGGCACGCACGACAGGGGCTCAAGATCTTAAGCTAGCCACCTTCATTAGTGAGCCAATACAAGGCTTGGAAGGAGGTTGTGAGGAAATGTGAGTCGTGTGAAAGGGAATGTAGAGCAGATGACATGGTCCTTGCCTTGAGAAATCGTTGCTGTTTTTGCTCGTTTGCTTGCATGGGCAGGATAACCAATTTGGCTGTTATTAATAGCTTGAGCATGTGCTTGGTTGGATTGGAAGAAGGCTGTCTACATATTATGTACACGAGGGGTTTCACTTCCACTCCTTTGCCTTCCTGGTTATTTCTCTATCCTTCATCCCTGTGCTCTTGATCTTTTTTTGCCTTTTTAAAGCCATTTTAAATCTCTTCTCCCTCGATGTGAGTTATGTTTGGTTGGTGACTTTCACAGATGGGATGGAAGAGAAATGAAATGTTAAATATAATTTGGAGGTTATTTAGGTGAGAAATGTGGGAGAATAATGCTTTCAGTTCCAGTTCAGTGCAGGCAGCAGTTTTTACGGCCTGTTTGCAACAAATGGGCAAAGTTGGGACTAGAGGAGGAGAATGAGGAGAAAGTTTTAAAAGTGGATCTCGGACCCGTGTACCTGTTTTTGGTGCTTTTGTGTGACAGACTTTGAACAAGGATCAAGTGAGGATGTTTGAACGATTGAGGCAGAGCAGGGAGTGCTGTGTAAGCTTCCAGCTCCACCCTTGGTCTGGCAAGCTGACGTAATTCCACACTTGTTTTTCTTTTTGGACATGTATTTTTTCCCTTTTTATTGGCTTACCACAGTGTTTTGCATGAAATACAAAAAAAGGACTAAAGGCGTTTTTTTATTTTTAAGTAAGCTTTTAATAATTCCAGTTGACAAGATCAACTATGCTGATACTTTTCTTCTTTCTTGTTCCCATCTGAGCACAAAGTTAATGATGCGAGAGATCCCAAGTTCAAATCACATATATGCTCGGTTTGTTGATCGTTCACCCTGATGTCCTTGTAATTGATATAATGTGTACGAGGCCCTCCACGAGCCTTGGGCGCGAGGAAAAAAAGAAAAAAAAAAGACAATAACAAAATCATGTTGGCCCTTTTAAAGTACTTTCTTATGGAGTTATCAGTTCTATAATGTAATCACAAACTATAGTTGTAAACATTTGCTGAACACCCAACAAGATTTGCTTGCCGTTTCAGGCTTGTGCAGACGTCCCTGGGTCTATTCGTTGCTGGGCAAGAGCAGGGCATTGGGCTATAAACGAGAAACTCTTTGTGCAGTGTAATTTTATTTGCAATATTTTAAATGAGACCAGTGTTCCAGACTGGTTCCGCCAATGAAGCAAGCAGATGGTAAATGGTTAGCAATATCATTTGCTAATGGTTTTTACTCATTGCGATGCCACATCCCACCCCACCCTATGGCTACAACATCCCCTCAACCCCATGGCTGACCCTACCCCTTCCCTGCTCATATCGTGAGTAATGCTTTGGGGGATGTATATATAATATTTGTTATCGTGACTTCCCTTGCGAGGAACTTCAGCGCAGGAGTAGTCTATTCAGACCATCAAGACTGTGCAACGGTTGTCCATGCTATGTCCTTAAATGCTGATTAAAGCCATATACCAAGGATGCAGCGTACATATACCATTTTTTAAAAATGGCTTTGGTGCGACTCTTCCATGGTCCGAAAACAACTGCTGACCTACTCGGAGCTGATGTTCTGACTATTCTGCCACCGAGTCTGGTTCCCCAGTTGGTGTGTGTTAGTGTGTACATGAAAGATTTGATGGAAATGCTTTGTTGCTTAAACTGTGTGCGGATATTTTCCTGACAGTTTGACCTTTAACGTATTGTTATAAAGTCACTGGTATTTGTTTGAGCTCGGAGATATTGAAGTTTCTCATCCTGTTTTGCTGAATAATTCTGTGATTTCCATTGTCTGGGTTATTAGATGAATACATATTGATTTGGAGATATTCTCTTTAAAAACGATTGGTATTTGTCTTTTATTACATTGGCATGCCAGGCACCTGCCAATTAGTTTATCCTTTTTGGTCTTTCCAGGTCTTCGCAAAAACTGGTCTAAATGTAAGTTACACAGTGAATTCCACACACCCCCTCCTGTTTCTAAAGCAATCTTTTAGGGACTTGGGTTAATCTTGACAGATCATATTGAGGATTATTTTTGGTGCAGTAAACTTCTGTGAATATGGGTACCCAATAAATGAATTTATACGAGCTGAGACCGACTATGTGTTTGGCTGTACTGTTTTCTGTTTGGGAGGTGTTTGAGGGAGGTCCTGGTTTGGGAGTTTCTCTGGGCCCCATGGTCCAGTGCTTCCTGCAGCCGCTTTGCTCTGTTCCGGTGGATCCTGCAGCCCGGTAGTTCCCGTGGCCACGTTGCACAGGCTTGGACGGTTCCCAGAGATTTATTTTCCAGAGAGCCCAGGAGGTGAATGTTGGTGTTATTACAGGGTGTTCCCAAATTGTCTTTCCTATATTGAATATAAATAAAAAATAACTAATGGACATACAAAGCATGCAGTTTTCACCATCTTGCAGCTGAACTCAAATAATTATTCTTTCCACTTTCTTTCAGGTGTTTCTACAATGTGTAGTCACCCTGAAAAATGTTGCAATTTGTGAAAAATGTGTGACGGCGGATATGTTTTGGTGAATGTGGACTGAAATAGAATATCGGACGTTCTGAGAGCCACTGCTCGTGAATGTCTGGAAGTCGATTGACGTATCAAGAAAAACAGATTTGGGTTTCAAGATGGTGCAAACTGCATGCTTCTATGTCTTCGTTATTTTATGCTTCCGCTGACGACGTTGCTGGAAGCATTATGTTTTCGGGTTGTCTGTCTGTCTGTGCTTCCGTCCGTCCTGATATGTTATTGTGGGACAAAAACCTAACGGCTGAATGGATCTCAGCCAAACTTGGTTCAAGTATGTATAATGATACAAAGATTAACTGATTAGATTATGGGGTCAAAAGGTCAATGGTCAGACATCCCGCTAGGTAACAATTCTGTTACCGAGTTAACTTGTGAACCATTCATGTGATTTTGACAAAACTTGGTATAAGTACTGTTGGACCCCATGCATTCGTGGTTGATAAAATGTGACCTGCTTCTATATTCACGGCCCTATGCTTCGTGGCTTTTCTTGGGCATATTTGCAGTTTTGCTGACCTGTTTCGACATTAGCAGCTCTGTGCTTCGTGTATTCTCAGTTTTTCACTGGATTTTTGATTTTCCTTTATGAATCTTGAACCGCCGAGAACATATCCCCCCTTTTTCATTGAAACAATGCCCCAACATTCATGGATTCAACATTCGTGGCATTTTTCAGGAAGAACAGCTGAAGGGATTTGAATCAAACGTGGCACAGCATGTATAATGATGTAATAATGTGGGTGGAGTCATATCAGTCAAAGTCTTGGCATCAGCGTGACGATCTAGTTTTTATTTACATTCAAAATAGGAAAAATAATTTAGGGAGAAGTGGCAAGCTATCGCCTGCATCCTGCACAAGTTGCATATTGTGGAAGTCAAACAGTTCAATCTTAGTTTCATCTGACCACAGAATCTTGTTTCTCAGTCAGAGTCCTTTAGGTGCTTTTTTGCAAACTCCAAGCGGGCTTTCATGTGTCTTTCACTGAGGAGAGGCTTTCGTCTGGCCACTCTGCCATAAAGCCCAGATCGGTGGAGTGGTGGAGTGTTGCAGTGATGGTTGTCCTTCTGGAAGTTTCTCCCATCTCCACACAGGATCTCTGGAGCTCAGCCAGTGACCATCGAGTTCTTAGTCACCTCTTACGCCTTTCTCCCCCGATTGCTCAGTTTGGCCGGGCGGCCAGCTCCAGAAAGAGTCCTGGTTGTTCCAAACTTCCTCCATTTAATAATTATGGAGGCCACTGTGCTCTTGGGAACCTTCAATGCAGCAGAATTTTTTTTGTAGGCTTCCCCAGATCTGTGCCTCGACACAATCCTGTCTCTGAGCTCTGCAGGCAGTTACTTCGACCTCATGGTTTGGTCTTTGCTCTGATATGCATTGTCAGCTGTGAGACCTTATATAGACAGGTGTGTGCCTTTCCAAATCATTTCCAATCAATTGAATTTACCACAGGTGGACTCCAATCAAGGTGTAGAAACATCTCAAAGATCAAGAGAAATGGGAGGCACCTGAGCTAAATTTCAAGTGTCATAGCAAAGGGTATGAATACTTATGTCAATGTGATATTTCAGTTTTTTTATTTTTAATAAATTTGCAAAACTTTCTAAAATCCTGTTTTCTCTTTGTCATTATGTGGTATTGAGTGCAGATTGATGAGGGGAAAAAGATGAATTTAAACTTTTTTTTTTTTTTTTTTGTATACAGAATCGAGGCTCATGAAAGAGCTAACATTTATCACACAAACAAATCAAACAGACAAACAAAGTACAGTCACGTGAAAAATTAAGTACAGTACACCCCATGTAAAGTTTTGACTTTTTCAACATATTTCAACATACAGCGATTTGATCTTCATTTCAACAATATTGATAGATAAAGGTGATGATATAATATAACAAATATCATGAAGCATTTACATTTTGTAGTCCATTGTATAATTTAAATAAACATAAATGCAAATTTCGCATGTGGAAAAAGTAAGTACACCCTTGGCTCTAATAGGTGGTATTGCCCCCGTTGGCAGAAACAACCTCAAGTAGGCGTTTCTTATAACTGTCCACCAGTCTCTGACATTGACTGGGAGAAATTTTTGCCCACTCCTCCATGCAGAATTCTTTCAGCTGTGCGATGTTTGAGGGGTTTCTTGCATGCACAGCTCGTTTCAAATCCCCCCACAACATCTCGATGGGATTTAGATCCGGGCTTTGACTTTGCCATTCCAGAACCCTCCATTTCTTTATTTTCAGTCATTCCTTGGTGGATTTACTGGTATGTTTAGGGTCATTGTCATGTTGCAAGGTCTACCTTCGGTTGGGCTTCAACTTTCCGACAGATGGCCTCACATTATCCTCAAGCACCCTCTGGTACAATGAAGAATTCATAGTGGATTATATGATGGTGAGCTGCCCAGGCCCTGATGCATCAAAGCTGCCCCAAACCGTAATATTTCCACCACCATGCTTTACAGTTGGTATCACGTTCTTGTGGTCAAATGCTGTCTTTCGTTTTCGCCAAACATGTCATCTGGTACTGTGGCCAAATAGCTCTACCTTTGACTCATCTGTCCAGAGCACATTGTTCCAGAAGTGCTGGTCTTTGCCAAGGTGTTCATTGGCAAACTTTAGTCTTGCCCTGAGGTTCTTTCTGGACAGCAAAGGTTTCATCCTGGCACACCTCCCATGCAGATCAAATTTGTGCAGCCTCTTTCTAATGGTAGACTCGTACACTTTGACATCAACAGTGGCAAGAGCTACCTGTAGGTCCCGTGATGACATTCTGAGGTTCTTAGAGACTTCTTTCAGCATCTTGCGGTCTGCTCTCGGGCTGAACTTGCTGGGGCGGCCTGGCCTGAACAAGTTGGCAGTTGTTTGGAATCTTCTCCACTTGTAGATGATCTTCCGGACAGTCGAATGATTGATTTCAAATTGTTTGGCGATCTTTTAAAATCCCTTCCCAGACTCATCGGCATCTATAACCTTTCTGAAGGCCTTAGAGAGCTCTTTTGATCTCGGCATGGTGACGCCGCACACTTCAACAACAAAGAGCAAACCAAACGAAATGTCAGGTTTAAATAAGACAGGTTCCTCCAAGATCCTCTCTAACGATGTTCTAATCATTTTCACAGGAGCTGGTGCACCTGATTCTAATTTTAGGTATTTGAAATAGTGATAAATGTAAGGGTGTACTTACTTTTTCCACATGCGAAATTTGCATTTATGTTTATTTAAATTATACAATGGACTACAAAATGTAAATGTTTCATGATATTTGTTATATTATATCACCTTTATCTATCAATATTGTTGAAATGAAGATCAAATAGCTGTATGTTGAAATATGTTGGAAAAGTCAAAACCTTACAGGGGGTGTACTTACTTTTTTCACGTGACTGTATACAAAAAGGGGAGCGGCAGACAAGATGGGGAGAGAAGGGGAAGCACACAAACGCAACATTTTGAGAGCAGGGATATCGGGAGATGTGTGGGAGGGAGAGGACTTGGGGGGAGGAGGCGTGGGAAGGGGGGGGGGGGGGCGGGTGGGAGAAGTATAAAACACATGGACACCAAGGACCTCCAGGAAAGAAGTTGGTATTTCAAAAAAGTGGATTTTGGGTGAAATTAGCGGGGGTAGAAAAGATCAAGGTTTTGGATGGGGGAAGATAAGAGATGGTGGTGAACAGCTGTTTTAAAGACCTGGAGAGAGGAGTGGGATTGAAGAGAGTGAGGGAGTTTGTCCCAGAGGCGGGAGAAAAGAGGAATAAAGGAGTGAAAGTGAGCAGAGAGTCATGATTTTGGCAGTTTAACCACAGGAGGGTTGCAGGCAGATCTTGTGCTACCTGCAGGAATACTTGGGGGACAGAGCCCAGAGAGAGCTGGGGTAGCAAGGCTGGCGAGGAGTCGGTAGAAGACGGAAAGACCACCAAACCTGCCTGTGGTGAGGAAGTGAAAGGCCCTCTGAGATAACTTCATCGCAGGAGATTCCAATGATTCTGAACAGTTTGGTTTCAACAGCGTGAAGACGAGCTAGGTGTGAGGCAGGAGCACCAGCCCAGAGGGGAGAGCAGTATTCCATTGAGCTGCGGATGAAAGCCTTGTATGTGGTGAGGAGCTCAGGTGTGCCCAGGAAGGACTTCGCACGACGGAGGATGCCCAGTCGGCGACTGGCTTTGGAGGCCAGCTTGGAAATGTGGTTTTCCCAGGAAAGATCGTGGCAGATAGTGAGACCCAAAAGCTTGAGTGACAGAACTTCTTTGAGAGGATTATTCAGAAAGTGGATGGGAGGGTTGTCCATTCGGTCTTTTCGGAGAGACATCAGAAGAGTGTGAGATTTGTCAGGATTGAAAGACATGTTCCACTTGTTTGACCAGTCTGTGATTTTGTCCAGGTCTGCAGAGAGTGAGGAGGCTGCAGACTGCCGATCTCAGGGATGAGGAATGGAGCGGCAGAGAGTGGAATCATCAGCAAAGAGATAGAGAGGATTTTCAAGAGAGTCAGAGAGATCATTGATGAAGACCAGAAAAAGCACAGGGCCCAGAACACTGCTTTGGGGAACTCCAGCCTGAACAGGAAGAGGAGATGAGAGAAACCCATTCAGGGCCACACGTTGACTTCGACTAGAGAGGACGTCCGTCAGCCATGCGTGGATATTTCCATGGATACCAAAGGAGGAGAGTTTGGTGAGCAGAGCGGGGTGCCAGTCCGTATCGAAGGCACGTGATATGTCAAGGGAGACAGCTCTAATTTCCTGTTTGGCATTGAGGACCTCCATCCATTGTTGAGACAGCAGAAGCAGCATGTCCAGAGTAGAGTGACCTGGTCTGAATCCAAGTTGATGATCCAAGATCAAGCCATTGGAGAAGAGGAAAGATGATTTCATATCCAAAGCAATGATGGATTCCATGACTTTGCTGATAATTGGGAGAAGGCTGATTGGTCTGTAGTTACAAGGATCTGTTTTTACACCTTTTTTGTGTAAAGTGGTGATGTTGGCTGATTTCCAAGCAGATGGCAGATGACCTTGAGCAAAAGAGAGGGTGAAAAGAACAGAGAGAGGGAGTGAAAGAGCGGAAGAACAGGATTTTAGGACCCGTGGGCTGATGCCGTCAGGTCCAGTTGCAGAATCAGAGTTGAGGGTTGACAGAAACTATTCCACCTCGTCAGGATGAAAGGACGCAGAGTCCAGGCGCAGCTGGGTACGACTGGGTACAGAGAGGGATGGGTTTGGGACTCAAGATTTAGAGGCAAACACAGAGTTGAGGCATTCAGCTTTTTCATGTGTGGAGTCAGCTGTGTAGCCGTTTGAGGTAAGAGAGGGGATGGAGGGGGAACAAACACTAGAAACAGATTTGACCAGATGCCACCAGGATTTGGAAGAGGGAGACAGATAAGAGAGTTCGGTCTTGAGAACGGAGAGATATTGTTTCCTGGCTCTTCGTCAGGTTCACTATGTTAACAAATATAATTTCGTTCAAAATTTTGGTAGATTAGCAAAACTATAGATTTCTGGAATACTCAGAGCATGAGGAATCCAAAAATTAATGTTTGCATTTGCATAGACACCTTTGTGAAAATGACACTCAGGACAGTGATGAAGAGTCAGGTTCACTATGTTAACAAATATAATTTCGTTCAAAATTTTGGGAGATTAGCAAACCTGTACATTTTGGGAATCATCAGAGCATGGAGAATCCGAAAATCAATGTTGGCATTTGCACAGATACCTGCATGGCCGCCATTTTTGATTTTCAACATGGCCGCCATAAAATAAATATTTTGCGCTATCTCGGCTTCTCGTCAACCTAGAAACTTAATTAAATATGCTAATCCTATGTTTTCTGGGTTAAGGAATCCAATAAAGGCCTCAAAATAGTGCTCAGGATTATAGAAAAGCAACAAACAAAGGTAATTGAAAACCATTGTCTTTATATTTGTGATATAACTGTATTACATAATACATGATATTGCAAGTCCTTTGAAGTTATAGGTATGGGTTTATAAAGCAATAAAGCAGCCTTGTTAGTATCAGATTGAACTATAAGTCCTATACACAGGATCTACTAGGTCTACACCGTTCAGGAATATGCTTTTACAGATCTGCATCACTGTCCTGAGGGTCATTTTCGCAAAGGTGTCTATGCAAATGCAAACATTAATTTTTGGATTCCTCATGCTCTGAGTATTCCAGAAATGTATAGTTTTGCTAATCTACCAAAATTTTGAACTAAAAAACATAGTGAACCTGACTATCTCCTGAGGGTGGACACACACTTGTTTCGGGCTTTGTGAAAGGAAATGAGATTTCCTTCCGTTGGATTTGCTTTCCAGGAGGCGAAGACAAGTTGTTTCTGGGCAACAGCCTCACCACAAGATTACGTGTACCATGGACTGGAGGAAGGGTATGACAACTGAAGACGAGATGGGATAAATCTGTGCAAGAGAGAGAGAGCCATTTACTTTTGAAGAATTCCCAGGATGAGTTGATGTCGGAGGCAGTGGAGATGGGAGACCAGTCCAGATGATTGACGGCTGCTTGAAGACAGTGCCAGTTGGCCTGAGTGAAATGCCAGACTCGTTGACGCTGAGGAGGCTCTCTGAGAATGGTCAGAGAGATGTCCACTTCAACAAGTACATGATCAGATGAGCCGATTGGAGCAGAAGAAGAGCAGCAGACATTTGAAGGGAGGTTAGTCCTAACCAAGTCTAGAAGAGAAGATGCTCCGTTGACTGAGATCCGGGTCGGGAAATTGACATATTGTGTCAGTCCCAATGAGTTGCAGAAGTCCTTTGCTGAGGTGCCATGGCTGGTGAGAGAGGAACCCACACCTAGCCAGCTGGCATGATGACAGTTGAAATCACCACATATGAGGAAGAGAGAGTTGGGATGAGTAGATCGAAGTTGGTCCATATTATCAGACAGCGAGATGTGGATGGAGTCATCAGTTTGGTGGACTGTACAACACACATATGAACAAAAGCCTTATTTCAGTAAAAGGCTGCAACATAACAAAATGTGAATACTTTCTGAAGTGTGTGTGTGTGTGTGTGTGTGTGTGTGTGTGTGTGTGTCAGTGTGTGTGTGTGTCAGTGTGTGTGTGTGTGTCAGTGTGTGTGTGTGTGTCAGTGTGTGTGAGTGTCAGTGTGAGTGAGTGTCAGTGTGAGTGAGTGTCAGTGTGTGTGAGTGAGTGTCAGTGTGTGTGAGTGAGTGTCAGTGTGTGTGAGTGAGTGTCAGTGTGTGTGAGTGAGTGTCAGTGTGTGTGAGTGAGTGTCAGTGTGTGTGAGTGAGTGTCAGTGTGTGTGAGTGTCAGTGTGTGTGAGTGTCAGTGTGTGTGAGTGTCAGTGTGTGTGAGTGTCAGTGTGTGTGAGTGTCAGTGTGTGTGAGTGTCAGTGTGTGTGAGTGTCAGTGTGTGTGAGTGTCAGTGTGTGTGAGTGTCAGTGTGTGTGAGTGTCAGTGTGTGTGAGTGTCAGTGTGTGTGAGTGTCAGTGTGTGTGAGTGTCAGTGTGTGTGAGTGTCAGTGTGTGTGAGTGTCAGTGTGTGTGAGTGTCAGTGTGTGTGAGTGTCAGTGTGTGTGAGTGTCAGTGTGTGTGAGTGTCAGTGTGTGTGAGTGTCAGTGTGTGTGAGTGTCAGTGTGTGTGAGTGTCAGTGTGTGTGAGTGTCAGTGTGTGTGAGTGTCAGTGTGTGTGAGTGTCAGTGTGTGTGAGTGTCTGTGTGTGTCAGTGTCTCTGTGTGTGTGTGTCAGTGTCTCTGTGTGTGTGTGTCAGTGTCTCTGTGTGTGTGTGTCAGTGTCTCTGTGTGTGTGTGTCAGTGTCTCTGTGTGTGTGTGTCAGTGTCTCTGTGTGTGTGTGTCAGTGTCTCTGTGTGTGTGTGTCAGTGTCTCTGTGTGTGTGTGTCAGTGTCTCTGTGTGTGTGTGTCAGTGTCTCTGTGTGTGTGTGTCAGTGTCTCTGTGTGTGTGTGTCAGTGTCTCTGTGTGTGTGTGTCAGTGTCTCTGTGTGTGTGTGTCAGTGTCTCTGTGTGTGTGTGTCAGTGTCTCTGTGTGTGTGTGTCAGTGTCTCTGTGTGTGTGTGTCAGTGTCTCTGTGTGTGTGTGTCAGTGTCTCTGTGTGTGTGTGTCAGTGTCTCTGTGTGTGTGTGTCAGTGTCTCTGTGTGTGTGTGTCAGTGTCTCTGTGTGTGTGTGTCAGTGTCTCTGTGTGTGTGTGTCAGTGTCTCTGTGTGTGTGTGTCAGTGTCTCTGTGTGTGTGTGTCAGTGTCTCTGTGTGTGTGTGTCAGTGTCTCTGTGTGTGTGTGTCAGTGTCTCTGTGTGTGTGTGTCAGTGTCTCTGTGTGTGTGTGTCAGTGTCTCTGTGTGTGTGTGTCAGTGTCTCTGTGTGTGTGTGTCAGTGTCTCTGTGTGTGTGTGTCAGTGTCTCTGTGTGTGTGTGTCAGTGTCTCTGTGTGTGTGTGTCAGTGTCTCTGTGTGTGTGTGTCAGTGTCTCTGTGTGTGTGTGTCAGTGTCTCTGTGTGTGTGTGTCAGTGTCTCTGTGTGTGTGTGTCAGTGTCTCTGTGTGTGTGTGTCAGTGTCTCTGTGTGTGTGTGTCAGTGTCTCTGTGTGTGTGTGTCAGTGTCTCTGTGTGTGTGTGTCAGTGTCTCTGTGTGTGTGTGTCAGTGTCTCTGTGTGTGTGTGTCAGTGTCTCTGTGTGTGTGTGTCAGTGTCTCTGTGTGTGTGTGTCAGTGTCTCTGTGTGTGTGTGTCAGTGTCTCTGTGTGTGTGTGTCAGTGTCTCTGTGTGTGTGTGTCAGTGTCTCTGTGTGTGTGTGTGTCAGTGTCTCTGTGTGTGTGTGTGTCAGTGTCTCTGTGTGTGTGTGTCAGTGTCTCTGTGTGTGTGTGTGTCTGTGTGTCAGTGTCTCTGTGTGTGTGTGTGTGTGTCTGTGTGTCAGTGTCTCTGTGTGTGTGTGTGTCTGTGTGTCAGTGTCTCTGTGTGTGTGTGTCTGTGTGTCAGTGTCTCTGTGTGTGTGTGTCTGTGTGTCAGTGTCTCTGTGTGTGTGTGTCTGTGTGTCAGTGTCTCTGTGTGTGTGTGTCTGTGTGTCTGTGTGTCAGTGTCTCTGTGTGTGTGTGTCTGTGTGTCAGTCTCTGTGTGTGTGTGTGTGTGTGTCTGTGTGTCAGTGTCTCTGTGTGTGTGTCTGTGTGTCAGTGTCTCTGTGTCTCTGTGTGTGTGTGTCTGTGTGTCAGTGTCTCTGTGTGTGTGTGTCTGTGTGTCAGTGTCTCTGTGTGTGTGTGTCTGTGTGTCAGTGTCTCTGTGTGTGTGTGTCTGTGTGTCAGTGTCTCTGTGTGTGTGTGTCTGTGTGTCAGTGTCTCTGTGTGTGTGTGTCTGTGTGTCAGTGTCTCTGTGTGTGTGTGTCTGTGTGTCAGTGTCTCTGTGTGTGTGTGTCTGTGTGTCAGTGTCTCTGTGTGTGTGTGTCAGTGTCTCTGTGTGTGTGTGTGTCAGTGTCTGTGTGTGTGTCTGTGTCAAAGAAAGTGTTTTTTGCACATGCTATTCTCCTGAACAGTGAAAGATAGGAGGAAACCTCTGAAACAAAAAATGTCGGGACGGGCCCCGGGAAGGTTGAAGGCTCGGTGGTCGAGGCCGCCTCGGCCGGGCTGGGCTCATTTTGCAATTAAAAGCTGAGCTGAATTATCGTAGTCAATCTTCTACGGCTGCGAGTAAAAGCTGAATTATAGTAGTAAATTAACGAAATGCGGTCCCGGCCGGATAGTCAAACTCCGCTGATTCGCAAGGCCGCGTTTTATTCCCTTTTTAGTACAAAATAATAAATTCATTCAAAAAGAACCCGGGCAACGCCGGGTACATTCAGCGTGTGTGCGTGTGTGTGTGTGTGTGTGTGTGTGTGTGTGTGTGTGTGTGTGTGTGTGTGTGTGTGTGTGTGTGTGTGTGTGTGTGTGTGTGTGTGTGTGTGTGTGTGTGTGTGTGTATATGTATATATGTATATATTTGTATGTATATATGTATATATTTGTATATATATATGTATATTTGTATGTACTGTGTATGTATATTTGTATATATATGTATATTTGTATATATATGTATATATATATGTATATATATATATATATATACAGTGAAACCTTGACTTACGAGTGCACCAACTTACGAGTTTTCCGAGATACGAGCCGTCGCTCGGGCGGTTTATTGCTTTGAGATGCGAGCCGAGATCTGAGTTACGAGCTTACGCCACCCGCCACCAAGTGGGTTCCGGTCACGTGGTTATCTTGCCGTGCAACCATCTCTGCCGTATATCGCTGCTGCTTTGTTTTCGCATTTTGGTTATTTTGTAGCTGATGCCACCCGCCACCAGGTGGGTTCAGGTCACGTGGTTATCTTGCCGTGCAACCATCTCTGCCGTATATCGCTGCTGCTTTGTTTTCGCATTTTGGTTATTTTGGAAAATTTCTTAGTTTTAACCATGGGTCCTAAGAAATTGAGTGCCAAGGGCAGTACTGAGAAGAAGAAGAAGAGGATGATGTGCTTGGATATAAAACACGCAATCGTCGAAAAACATGAGCGAGGTGTGCGTGTTGTCGACTTGGTGAGGCAGTACGATCGTAGTACTTCTACGATATGTACGATTTTGAAGCAGAAGGAGTCGATAAAGGCTATAACGCCAGCCAAGGGCGTTACGATTATTTCAAAGCTCCGGACCTCTATCCATGAAGAGATGGAGAAGTTGTTGTTTGTGTGGTTGACGGAGAAGCAGCTCGCAGGATGCTGAGGAGGACGTATATAACGTCAGAGGAGAAGAGCATGCCAGGCCACAACTTGTTCAGAGTGCCGGCGATAGCTCGCCTTCTCTTTGTGGAAAACACGGTGAGATCCTTAACATCCAACAACTAATGGGACGCAAACGGGGCGCCCAGTTTAGCGGTACACACATTGATGAATCACCCTGCCTGTGATTCACCCATGACAGGTTATAGCTGGGTCGGGATTCAAACCCAGGCTGGACAGTTTAGAGTCAAGTGTGCGTACCTCCAGTCCAGGCCATCCTGCCAACTTGTATGCTGCATACAGGTGAAATATAAAGCGCGAGATATTTTTATATATACTGTATATTTAAAAAAAAATTGGTGTGGTTTTTGGCGGGCTGGAACGGATTAATAGCATTTCAATGCATTTTAATGGGGAAATTTAATTTGAGAAACGAGCAAATTGAGTTACGAGCTCGGTCACAGAACGAATTAAACTCGTAAGTCAAGGTTTCACTGTGTAATATATATATATATATATATATATATATATATATATATATATATATATATATATTGTTGCGGATCTGGAGCTCGTCGACGTACTGAGGGGGGGTTAAGCCCTGCTCCCCTCGAGCTTCGAGTCCACGAGGCCGCTACCTACTCGTGGGGGTGGACTGCGAGGCAATTCCAGCCGCCGAACCCACAGCTAATGCGTGGAAGGGTTAACGGTCACAACCCGAGTACCTTTGACACACGCCGCCGTGAGAACGGGGGCTGAACCTCGTACGAGTCACGTTGGTATGGTATGCCCGAGCGGTTTGTGCGTCGGGTGACTCGTGCCGTTAATCACTATGAACCCGATCGAGCGGTTTTAACTCGTGCAATGCTAGGCCAATGGTGAAGGGACGAAGACGGCCAAGTTGGAAACAAACCACAGGATTTATTCACAAATGTACAATGGTTATAGAAAAGGGACACAGAGGAGAACCTTAACAGCCTTACTTACGTTTCTCGGACAAGTGCCCTCAGACTCGTTCGTGGAAGGGGAGGTAGAGGGGGACACGCACAAAGTGAGGCCGCTTGGTGCAGTTCGCCAGGACGGCTCGTTCGGCGGATCGCACCATGGATGTTCGCGGCAGGGACGTCGATCACAGTCGTGCACGTAACGGGAATCCGA